>NC_056466.1:2030861-2150980 GCF_008729295.1 Plectropomus leopardus
CACACACACACACACACACACACAGCTCTCTGATCTTTGCTCCCTGACATGTTCACATCTCCATAACTGAAATATGGAAGTAATTGGCTGTGTGTACGTATGTGTGTACGTATGTGTGTACGTATGTGTGTACGTATGTGAGTACGTGTGTGTGTGTGCGTGTGTGTGTGACTGACACAGCTAATGCAGAGCAAGGTAACCGAGTGATTGATATGATAATGTGTTCTCGCTGCGAGTGCGTATTCGAGTTTTGATGTCCGAATTCACGCTCTCAGCACCAACCACTGTAGCACTGAAAGGGGCCGGCTGTCAGCCTGTCAGTCAAAATCTCGTAGATCTCCACGACAACCAGCTGTGATGGAAAAGTTCAGAGCGTTCGTTCACTCACGTCTACTTCTTTTCTCTGTAAAGTCTCCAAATCTGGAGACTTGGCTCGTGGCTGTTTTGTAAGGTTGTCAAAGGGAAGGTCAGAGATTTGAGCCAAACCGTCCGGCTGCAGGATTTTTCCTGTTTGTCTGCAGAAAAAAGGTGAAGCCCAAAGTGTTACCCAGCATTTCAGGTTACTGTTATGCAAGGACATTAACTCTTTAGAACCTGGATTGTCATTAGTTTTGTTTTGCTGCTGGGGGAAGCAACTTGGAGAGAAACGTTCTGCAAATTCCAAGAAATATGTAGTTTTCGATTTTTTAAAATCTGGAAAAAATGTCCTCAAAACTACATTTATAATTATAACTATTTCAGATTATGTTGCAAAATTATTGTCTTTTGAGCTCCATTTTTTTTACTATACTGATTTTTTTGTGGCTTATTTTCAAGTTATTTTTGTTTTTCTTTGTTTTGTTTTTTTTTTTTCAAATTTTTCACCAATTTTTGGGTAATTTCTTTTAAAGATGATCATTGCCCTTTTCCCATGTTTATGGATGAAATCAAGCCAATTTGCTAAGGTTTCAAAGGGTTACATTTCATCTCAAGCATCTGTCTGTCAAACAATAGACAATATATTTGATATTTGATTGTTAAAGAGTTAATTGATTGTTATAATTAATAATAAGTGTTCATTTCCATGTGGTGTTGCTCCCGGCCTCGCTGCTCTCCCTTGTCTTCTGGACATTTTGAATCTCCTGTCTCAGTCCAGCCAGCCTTCAAGCGTCTCTGTTCACGAGCTGTCACTCGCGGAGCAGCTCGCCTGTCAGTCAGCAGCGTTAGGTAAGCTGCTGCTGTCAGCCGTGTGATCTGAGCGGCGGTGGGCCACAGAAACATAAATCATACAGAAAAATCCGCCCATCAGCAGCCGTCGGCTCATCTCTCCGCAACAACAACTCCAAGGCCACGGACGGAGGCTGACTCTCTGCTTTTCTCCTCCACCAGACGCAGACAATGAGATGTCACACTGAAAGGCCATGGTATCTTGTTGCCTTGGAGAATATATGTGTATATCCAGCAGTGTACATAAAAATACAGACATCATATGAAGCTGCTGGCTGATCTGGCAGGGAATAAAAAGAACAGGACAGGAGGCTGAAACGCTGGACGTGTATCTCAAACCATGTCTGTCATCAGTGAATCATTTATGTCTGTGTGTTGAAAACAAACAAGGAGATTGATGGATGGCTTTTTTATTCAAGAGGAATATATGTTCAGCTTAACATCAGGCAGAAAACATACCTCCGTCCTTTATGCTCCGTTTCATCATCATTTTTTAAAATTCTGTTGATGCGTCACGTGGAAACTTAAGCTTCGTGCTTCTCTGCTGGTTGAGGAAATTCTCCGACCTCTTAGCAACTCAAGTGCTTCTTTGTACTTCGCCGTGGTGCATGCTAATGTTTTGGCGTGCTGTGCACGATTGGTGGGTGGATCATTTAATATTCTAAACGTGGTGTGAGTGAAGTGATTGCACACAGTGAACTGATCAAACGTGATTTATCAGGTCACCTCCTTCAACTTAACATGGATATGAAACCACGTTTTAACACCTGCTGGGAAACAACAGTTAGAAGCCTTAAAAACCGGAGCTGGTTTGTTTACAGATATATGAACTTCATTATTGAGAAATCCTCTGAGATGACTGAAGGTCAGTATTTAGCAAAATCTGATGCTTTATAGCGAAGGAAACCAAGCGAATCAGAGGGATTAAACGTTGGTGAGGCCAGTTCTCAGTGGACAGAGCTCACTATAGTTTCTGATTGGTGACAAATTCAGACAAATGCAGTGAATTTATAGCATCTTTCTTCAAGTGAAAATGAGAACTTCTTATTTTAGATTGATGAAAAATGTGATTTTTTTTGCCTTTTGTGCTGGCAATAGCTATGGCTAGAGGCATTTTTTTTTCTGGTTGTACCTCTGTAGGTCTGTCTTTCCATTGTCTGTCTCATTCATGTGAAAACGATGTCTCAATAATGCGGAAGGGAATTTCTTTGGTACGAACGTCCACTTGGACTCAGTGATGAAGTAAGTACATTTTGGTGGTCAAAAGTCAAAGTCCATGTGACCTCGCCTGTCTCATTCTTGTGGACCTGCTCTCTCAAGATGCCCCTTGAGGGAATGACACTCAAATTTGGCACAAATGTTCACCTGCATTCAAAGATGAGTTAATATCATTTGCAATATCGCAAAAATGCCTAGGAGTTCCCTCAAATTTGGCACTCAATGATGAATTTATTAGATTTTGATGGTCATAGGTCAACATCACTTTGACATTGTGTATTTCTTAATGTGATTTCTCAAGAACGCCTTGAAGGAATTTCTTTAAATCAGGCACAAACATCCACTTTTTTAATGATTAGAATTTGGTGGTCAAAGGTCAAGGTCACTATGACCTTGCATTTCTCTTAACATCATTCACAATATCTCAAGAAGTCTCTGAGGGAGTTTCCTCAAATTTGGCACAAACATCCTCCTGTTTCAGTGATGAACTGATTAGATTTTGGTGGTCATAGGTCAACATCACTGACCTTGTGTCTATCTTAATTTTATATCTCAAGAGCAACTTGAAGGAATTTCTTTAAATTAGGCACAAACATCCACTTGTTTCATGGTTAGAATTTGGTCGAAGGTCAAGGTCACTGTGACATCATCTATCTCATTATTGTGGATGCGTTTTCTCAAGAAGGCTTTGAGGGAATTTGCACAATTTGTACAGATGTTCACTTGCACTCAGTGATAAATTAATCAGATTGTGGTGGTCAAAGATCAAGGTCACTACAACCTTGCATCCATCTTTATATCATTTGTAATATCTCAAAAATGCCTTGAGGGAGTTTCCTCAAATTTGGCACAAATGTCCACTTGTTTCAATGATGAACTGATGAGATTTTGGTGGTCATAGGTCAATGTCACTGTGATTTTGTGTCCATCTTATACCCTTGAATCTGATATCTGAAGAGTGTCTTGAATTAATTTGTTCAATTTAGGCACAAATGCCCACTTGTTTCAATGATTAATTGATTAGAAGTTGGTGGTTAAGATCACCGTGACCTTGTCTATCTCATTCTTGAGCACCGGATTTTTTTTCAGATGTGGCACAAACTTCCACTCATCTCAAAGATACTTGATTAGATATTGATGGTCATAGGTCAAAGGTTAAGGTCACTCCGACCTCATCGGTCCCATTCTTGTGGACGCGGTATCTCAAAGAATGCCTTGAGGGAGTTCCCTCAATGTTTGTGAAAACAGCCACTTGTTACAATGATGAACTGATTACATTTTGGTGGTCATAGGTCACCATCACTGTGACTTTGTGTTCGTTTTATACTCATGAATGTGTTATCTCAAGATTTCAGTCGGTCTTACATGTTTACATTTATTTTAAAAGCCTGGTTTTAGTCGGACTATCACGATAATTCAACGTTTTCTTACATCATGTAAATGTACTGATTGTGAACATGTTGGCATGCTGACATTAGCTCAAAGCACCACTGTGCACAGTGTGTGTGTGTGTGTGTGCGCGTGTGTGTGCTTGTGCACTTAGTCTTGTTTTCTATAATAATCTCTTTTATTGAGACAGATTGTCTTACAAAGAAAGGATGATGAGGTTCAGTAGGTGAAGATCTTATGTTACTGTAAAGCAATATAATAAGGTAGAAAAGATGAAAAGAAAACCATTTATCTTAATCCTTCAACTCTCGATTGTGATCTGTGTGTCTAGGTGCGGTCGGCGGAGTGTGTGCGCTCGCTAACGTGCTGGGCCGGGAGCTGTGTGAGTTGGAGCGTCTGTGTGTGTCCGGTCGCTGGGAGGAAGCCAGAGCCCTTCAGCAGCGTCTCATCGAGCCCAACGCCGCCGTGAGTACCATCTGCTGCACAGCGGACGCTTTTATCTGCCGCGCCACCGAACCAACTCCCACAAATAGTGACAGACTGGAGGTTTAGTCACAATTCTTAGAGGGAAAAAACTGATCCGGAGCCAAAAATAACCTCACTGGTTGCGTTACACCTCAGGGGGGAGACAATTCACAGCTGTTTTGGGCTAAAAACTCAATTTTTGTTGGATATTTTGCCATGAAGATCTGCATTCTTAAAGATTTGTATTCATTAGCTGCGCTTGATTATCACAGCCTGGGGGATGTCAATGAT
This sequence comes from Plectropomus leopardus, assembly GCF_008729295.1. Lineage (NCBI taxonomy): Eukaryota > Metazoa > Chordata > Actinopteri > Perciformes > Serranidae > Plectropomus > Plectropomus leopardus. The sequence continues at coordinate 2,035,431 of NC_056466.1, forward strand.
AAGCAAAAACAGACAGCGCGCCTAGTGGAAATAACATGTATTTTCTGCATATGCAAAATATGGTTAAAAAATTATTTCATTGGGTGTAAAATAGTAAAAATTACAATTTCCAAGGCAAAAATAATAGTGTTTTTGTGCTTTGATGGCTGCGGGATCAAAAATGTCAGTTTGAATGGGTTTCAATGGCACATCTTTTTGCACTTAAGTCTGAATGTAACAGCGTGTTTTACAATCTTGCCAAAATGTATGCAATACTGTATGCATTAAGACAGCCAAACTTATCAAAAAACGAAGATTGAAAAGTGCATGAAATGCCCAAATGGTGCCTAAGGGTTAAGTTTAAAGACTTGAAGTCATATCATATCATATTATATTAAATACGCAAAAGAAAGTCGGGCCATTCGCTCTGGAGGACTGAAACTGACAAAATCAAAAATAAATAAATAAATGTGTGAATAAATAAATGAAAATGCCAAAAATATTTATTTAAATTTCCAATTTTTTTGATCAATTTTGTCATTTTTCTATTTTAATTTCCCCTTTATTTATCAATTTATTTATTTTATATATTTATTTGCTTATTTATTTATGAATTATTTTACACACAGCCCACCTGCTCATTTTTGGCATTTTCATTTATTTATTGATGCATTTATTTATTTTTGATTTTGTCAGTTTTAATCCTCCATAATTCTCATCTAAATGTGTCAGACACACAGAATAAAAGAAGTTTACTTTAAGACAAAGTTGTGCGTTTTGTTGCTGAGCCCTGAGTGAACTTCTACAGATAACGATGCTGGATGACAACGAGACTCTCGACAGCGGCAGAGTTAAATGTGAGAGTTGTGTGCTGCGTGTTTCTCGGAGCCGTGAGATGTGTGAGGGAACTGCTCTGAATAATTTGCTGCAGGCTACAAATGTGTCTGTTAAGGTGTGTTAAATGTCGCTGCCCTCACAGCATCAATCTACCACGCAAACACCTCCACACGCTGCACCACGAGAATCCAGCTTCACTCTCAGTATCAAGCCACACACCGTCCATGCGGATGCAGCTCCGCAGCTAAATATTGATCACAAATAGTAAACATGTCTATTTTTTTTTATTGATAAAGCTTTGAAACCACACTGCGGTTATCTTTCGGGGTGCATGTGGAGACTGATTGGTGCTCTGTGTTGCTAGGTGACCAGGAAGTTGGGAGTTCCCGCCCTCAAGCAGGCGATGGAGTGGTTTGGTTTCCACGGCGGTGCCTGTCGATCACCCCTGCAGCCGCTCACAGAGGCCGAGGCTCAGCAGCTGAGGCGGGACTTCTCCACCGACGGCTGGCTGTGAGGTGACACGGGCAGGGTGTGTGGGCGTGTGTGTGTGTGTGTGTCTTCACTTTACCTGGAAACTGTCAGTGTGACGTGGTACGGAGGGGGAACACAGCAAGACAATCCATCTGTTGCTGCCTCACATAAAAATACCACAAACCAGGTTCATATATAGTGCATTATATAATTAAGCTTTGTCTCAAAAATACTACAGTCGACTGTTTAATGTCACATAAAAAAAACAAAAAAAATGCAAACATATTAATACAACTTCTTTCTGAAGTAACATAAAAAACAAGCATTAAAATAAAATAAAAGCTACGGATTACATGACATATATCAATAAGTTTGGGTAACAACACATCCATGAAGGTCAAATCAAGGTCAACTATTACAGCCAAATGTTGAAAACAATCTTAAAAAACAACTTGTTCTTTTTTTCATTAATTCATCTGTTTACACTCAAAGAAATCGCTGTCGTACCATCAAGCTGCTTCTCTGCTGCATTTCAGTATCATACATACAGCACATATCAAAATTTACTAAATTGAAAAGTTAGAAAAATGTTGTATATGCACTTTTTTTCCAACAATAAAATTGCATATTATTTAAATATATGTTTTGCGTTCATTTGAACTGTGAAGAAAAAAACTTGGTTTCATTGTTTTGTGTAAAAAAACAATGCAGATTGGTGTTAATGTTAGTGGTCACACAGGTAAGTGGAGCCATGAAGACAACAAAATTCAAAATTTCATAACTCACATATTGTAATATTTATCGAGTACAGCTGCACAGTATAATTCACGTACAGGCAATAAATGAAAGCTACTTCTGTTCACATCAATTATACATGCAGAGCAACATAAATAATTGACACATTTAATTTATTCATTTAACATTGCTCTGATAGGGACAAACACAGTGTGCACAGAGAATTGGAAGACAATTATCCCAATGTATGTCACACAGCATCTATAACTATATTATTACTCCGCCATTTCTTTAGCACTGCGCTTTTTTTCAAATGATCAGAATTGTGGAAATGTTAATCAATTAGGTGACAAGGAGCATATCAGGACAGCTTCGTACTTTATTGATAATTATATATTATTATTTATAACAGTGAATTATTGCTAAAAATTATGAAAGTAGCTGCCAAACTCACTAATGTAAACTATAAACTAACACAAATATGAACAATAACCAGAATAATCCACCACCACTGAACAAACACATTATAAACACGGAAAAAAAAACTAAAACAGCAAAATTCACTGCAATGCATGCACTAGGCATGATGGGAAATGTAGTCTAAGTGACTGGGACTGCAGGGAAAATAGTGTTTTTTAACAGGCTAAACACCATCAAATATGGATTGAAGCAGAATATTTTGTAAGATAACAACATGTGAATTTTAGAATTTATCTTTTTATCATGATCTTTTCATGAATTTCAATTTTTGGACATTTTTGGAAATGTTTGGCATCCTCCATCAGATGTGCTGTGACAAAAATACGAGTAACACATGCGAATGTTGCGATTAAATCTGTTGATGGAAAATGATTTTTTTGTCAGCTGATATCTTAGTCATTACAAGACTGAGCAAGTTGATAATTTCTGTATTTATATCTGGCGTATTAAGTTTGGGAAACCTCACGAACTCTTGAGAGCACAAGCACAAGCTGGACTCAGCAGGGTCTAGAAAATGTGTCGTAGGTCGTTACGAAGGTTCGACCGACTTACTGGAGCAGTAAACTAGGTTTCATCACATACAGGACTCTACTGACGTGACTGATTGGTTTCCAGTATTAGTCAGACTGTGTATTTCCATGGAAACGGAAATCACACTCCCTAAAAAACATTTTAATTTTGAGAGCCAACAGCCTCAAAACGTGAATATATTTTGATTCTATGTTTTTATTTTGTTGGTAATAGTTAAATTACAACTACATCAGATACACACCTCATTGGTCTCATTCTTGTGAATGTGATATCTTCAGGAGCCCCTTAAGGGATTTATTTTTAAATTCAGCACAAACGTCCACTTTTCTAAACAATGAAGTGATACAGTTTTGGTGTTCAAAGGTCAAGGTCACTGTGACCTTGTCCATCTCATTCTTGTGAATGTGATATCTCAAGAACACCTTATAAGATTTTTTTCAAATTTGGCACAAATGTCCACTTCTCTCAGTTATGTCTTGATTAGGTTTGATGATCAAAGGTTTAAGGTCAAGGTCACTATGACCTTGTCTGTCTCATTCTCCTGAACGTGATGTTTCAAGAACATCTTGAAGGATTTTTTTCAAATTTGGCACAAATGTCCACTTGTCTCAACGATGTCTTGATTAGGTTTGAGAGTCAAAGGTTAAAGGTAAAGGTTAATTTTTTTCAAATGTGGCACAAACATTTACATTGACTCATCAATGAACTGATTAGATTGTGCGGTCAAAGGTCATGGGCACTGTGAACTTGCATCTATCTCATTGTTGTGAACGTCATATTCTCAGAACACTGATGGAATTTTTTTTCAAATTTGGCACAAACGTCCAATTATTTCAACAATAAAGTGATTAGGTGTTGGTCGTCAAAGGTCAAGGCCACTGTGACCTTTCATTCATGTCATTTTTGTGGACACAATATTTCAAGAACCTTGTAGGATTTTTTTTCCAAATTTCACACCAACATCTTCTTGGACTCAAGTATAAAGCGATTAGATTTTGGTGGTCGAAGGTCAAAAGTCAAAGTCACCTTGACCTTGTAAAAAATTGTTTTTGGCCATAACTAACATAATGGCCCTTTAGTGTGTCTCCCCCCCCCCCCTCCTGCTTTCATTCTTCACTTTTCCTATACATTATAAAGGCAAAAAGTAAAAAAAAAAAACAATTAATACTCTAATCATGACAAAATTTTACACAAATGTTTAATAGGATAAAATGATGAATTAATGACATTTTATATTGAAAAGGTCAAATTTCATCTTCACTATGACATAATCTCCAAAAACACGTGTCCTAGCCATTCCTCGATGTCTTATTTCTCTGGAAAAGAAACGGTATGTGTGAAGCGTCCACAAATTTTGCACTCATGGACTCATAACAGCGAGGCAGTAATTCTCCTTTTTCTGTTGTAGACATTTAAAGAGTCTTGTGCAGTCCACAAATCTGACACCAACTACACAGTTAATAAAGTGAATTAATAGGACAACAGGAGCTTCACTGGAGCAGGGATCAGCCAGAAGACCTGAAACCACCTCTCTGGGTGCATTTCCTCGAAGATGGTCGAGTGCAGCGATTTATGGATCTCTAATGGGTAATCCAGTGGACAGGAAGGGTTAGAGGTTGATTTTGTTTAAGATACAGTCGTGATAAATGTCTCCACTGGTAGATTTAAAAGATCTCAGATCAACCAGAGTTCAGCGGGAGGCAGAACTGAAGGTCACATTCACATTTTGCAGCCGAACAAACGTGTCAGAGCGCTCTTAGATGAGGGGGAAAAGTTAAAAGCCGTAATTACTGCAGTAATTAAAGCCAAGCATTGCAGGTAGCCATGGCAGTGAGAGCCTTCAGCGTGCTTTTATCTAACCATGACTCCAATTAGCACCTTTTTACGCAGGAAATTTTTTCAAAAATACGCTCTGGATCATAAAGAAAGGATGAATGTGTGCAGGAGGCTCCTGAGGGACTTTACAACCAGTATGTTGAGATCACCTGCTACCCAGTTTCTGTTTTTCAAAGGACGACACCGGCCTGAAATGATTTTTTGCTCCTAATTTTCCGACCCTTTCACGTTAAATCCACAAGATAATTTCGAATCCATGTTTGAATACAGGCTCCTTCACTGTGTCTGACCTTACTTATTGTGGATGTTTTGACATACAAAATGATATAAATATCAGCTGTGGTCAGGGCCGTAACTTTCATTAACCCTTCGGGCCCACTTTAATATTACTCACACTTGTATCGCTGTGCACGCAAAATTTGCTTTTCAGAATCAAGCTTTAAAAAATATTAGACATTAATTATTATTTTCTACTTTCATTGAGTTAATTAATTTAACCAACATCAGTCCTAATCATAAAAAAGTCATTAATTTGCAGAATCTTAACCCTTTAAATGCCTTTTTTTGCCATGATGCCAATGTTTTTAGTCAACAAACACACAAAAAAATAAATTATTTTGAATTTACTAACATGATAAGTCGATCGTTATTATTATTGATGATTTTCCTCTAATTTTTATTATTATTCTTTATTATTTATATGATTTATTATTTTTATTATCATTACAGCCTAGGATGTGTCAATGATTAAGAGCAACATTGATTTTTATACATTATTATTTTTTGTGCAGTTTCAAATACTCACTCACTCTGCACACAATATGCACTTTCTGAAATCAGGCTGAAAAAATATTATACATTAATATGATTTTCTACTTTCATTGACTTTGTTTTTAACAAAGTCAATGAAAGTAGAATATATTTTCAATATACTACATGCTAAGTTTTTTTTTTTATTGTGGTCTGGCATATGTCAGTGATTTGCAGCAACATTGATTGTGGTAAAATTTGAATGGGTTTCAATGGAGCATTTTTTGCACTTAACACTGTTAATGTAACAATTTAGTTTACACAGTGCATTTTCGACTTACTGTAGGAGCTGAGCTTGAAATTATAAGATTGAACAAAAATACACAATCTCGTTAAAATGTATGCCATATGCATTAACACAGCCAAAATGATAGAAAATTAAGGATTAAAAGTGCGTACATTTCACCAAACTGTCCCTGAGGGTTAAGGACACTGAAGTTATTCAGTCAAAATTTGGAGTTTTGCAGCTAATAAGTAAATGTAGGTAGGGCAGGGACATTAATCAACTTTTATTTTCAGTTACAATTATTACAATAACAGTGATTATGAAAACGAAAAAAAAGATGATCAAAATAAAATGATAATTGTGCCACTTTTTCAGATCCTTTTTACTGATTTTATTTCTAAACAGCGACTAAAATTTTCCATCATGAAAAATAGGGGAGAAACATAGTCAAATATTATACATACATACATAGTACTTCATTGAATATATTGTAGTTTTTCATGCTTTTTTGGTTTGTTTTCCAGTTGAAATTTCTGTATAGTTCACTGAAACTGTTTAATTCAATTTTATTTATAAAGCCCTTTATAACAAATCACAGTGTGCCTCAGAGGGCTCTACAGAGAGATTTTGTTTAGTTTAATAAATGCATGATATTTTGTAAGGATCCTTTTCATAAGTTTTCTGACACTTAAGATAATTATCTAAGCTGCCTCAAGTGCTCTCGCCCAATACCGAACCTATTCAAATAATACTTTATTACATCAGTAAACACGGCAAAACGGGGTCGAAAAATACAGAGTTTTTGACAAATCTGTGTGTGCTCACTATACCTTTGACTTTTATTAACAGTGGTTCCAGTGACTGTGTGACATTAACCCACAAATTAATAATTAATCTATTTGGGAACATCACTACAATACCACAGAAAAGACATTTTCACCTTCAGATATTTTCCTCATGTTCAGGCACCAGTCCAAGGACTTCCGATACTATCGGGTGAATTCTTTTCATGCACTCGTTTGTAAAGCTTCTCAATTTTAATTTTTTGCCAATTTTCCAAGTAAAGAAAACTCTTTAATAGGTTTTTTTGAATAGCTGTAAAGTTTTTATTCCTTTCAGAGACAGAAAAGCAGAGGGCAAATAATATTTGACATTCTTTAAAATTTTCTTATTCATACTTTAGTTTTCTTCTCGCAGCTTTTATTTTAGTTTACGTAATTTGACCCTGAAGACTCTTGAAACTATTTCAACATAATTTCAACAATTTAAAGGTTCCGCTGAGAAATATAACTATTCTTATGTCATGCGTACTTTATATTTGTTTGTTAGGTTTATTTAACTCTTTAAAACCCAGGGCGACATCGTTTTTCTTGTGCTTTCTTTCAGATGCATTCTCAAGTATTTAAACATTTCCCCTGAGCAAATTAGTGATTTACTTAAAAACCATGGAATAAAAGGCAATGAGCAACTTGGTAAGAAACGTTGCAAAAAATGCAAAAAAAATTAGGAGATCCAGAAAATCTGGATTTTTCCAATTTTTCTTTAAAAAAAAAAAGCTTGGGTAAAATTTCTGTGGAAAAAATGTCCAGGTGAAAAAAGAAATGAGCTACAGAAAAAATATTATTATAATAATTACATATTTAAGATTTGGTTACAGAATTATTAATAACTACTATCAGCTTTATATAATGAAGTAAATACATCTGAAATTTAAATAAACTCAACAATTGGGTATGAAATAAAGTTGCTAATAGTAAAAATGTGTCGTACTACAGTTGAAATGAGGACATTTTTAGTTATTTCTCAGTGTCTGTATGAAAATACAAAGAATACCAAAAGCATGTACAATGCATTAAAACACCAAAAAAGTCTGGAAAAAATGTCAATATTAACCCTTTGAAACCTGAGCAAAGGACATTGCCCAAAAATAAGCAGAAAATTAATTCTAAAAAAAAAGTTTAAAAAAATGTAAAACAAAACAACAACAAAAAAGCAACTGAAAAATGAGCAAAAGAAGATTTACATAAATCAAATATAAAAAAGGTAAAAAATTAAAATAAAATAAAAACAAGAAAATTAGCTAAATAAAATGATGGAAAATTTTCTAGATTTTATTTTATTTTTCTGTAACATAATCTTAAATATACAGTTATTATAATTATAAATATAGTAAAGAGACGACTGAGCAATAAATATTTATGACAATTTGATTTACCATTGTGTACATTTCGTCATTTTCTCTCTGGGTTTGTCTTTGTTTAAATTAATTGAATCTGATAATGTTTGAAAAACATAAAATTAAAATAACTTTCTTTATAATGAGTCCTTAAAAAGTCATGGAAACATTTTGAAATTTCTGTCCATAAATATATGTGGGAACCCTGTAAAAGTGAGATCACTCGTGAGTTTTCGGTGTTTAAAGCTGCAGGTTGACATTTGGCTTTGAACCTTCCTCTGCAGTTTCTCGTGGCGGCCACACGGAGGCGACACGCCCCACCGAGCCGCCCCTGCGCCGCCTGCTCTGCGTCAAGGGCATCCCTTTGATCTCAATTAGAGGATCTTGGACCCCCGAGACTCGCGATGCCAACGCTCCCGGTGGGCACACATAAGGGGAGAAAGGCGGGGGGGGGTTGCACAATGTGTATCTCGCTTCCGCTCCCGGGGCGAGCAAGTGGCGAGTCAGCAAAAACTGCCCTCAGCGCTGCAGCGTCACAGGGAGGAGGGGAACATGACACGGAGAGGACATCAAGTTGAAATCTGGCACACAAACACTCTTCCCCCTGTTGTTTCCTCCGCACTTCATCATCCCTCCACACCTGACAGTTTGTCAGTCGTCTCCTCCTCCTCCCTCCATCATCTCTCCATGCTCTCTCCTCCTCCTCCTCCTCCTCCTCCTCCTATCCCTCGCTGCCTCCCAGCCCTCCAGGCGATGTGGTGACCTCTCTGTGTAGTGTAGCATGTAATGCCCGGTCCCTCTCTCCCTCTTTCCCTCTCTGTCTTCTCTCCCGTTCTGGCGGCGACCCAGATTAAAACCAAGCTTAAAAGATTCCCAGATTCCTCCCCCTCCCCCCTTATTTTTTTTCCCCCTGCCTTCCCATCTCTCCCTCTCGACTCTCCTCCCCCAGCCTCTCCTCTTTCCTTCCTGATGGTTACAGTAGCTGCTGCCTGACTCACATCCCTCCTCTCTCTCTTCACATCAACACTGAGCTGGAGAAAAAAAAAAGTATCTTTCGCTCTTGATTTTGGGCCCTGAGCTTTAATGTGAGAACGAAGAAGCTGCTCAGACACAGCCGGGGACTTTCTGACAGTGAACATGTGACATTACACCTATTTGTGACAGTTGAGCATGTCAGGAAAAGAGACAGAAGTTAGCAACAACCTGATTAACTGCTAGTTAAAGTGGGCGTTGTAGATCTAAAATTAAGCGTAATTAAGCAGCTGCGTGACCTAGTTCTCGACTCTCCTCAGCAGAAAAATCTGCATTGATCACTTAAACGACCAATGTTTTCAATTTACTACAATTTTCTACTCTCTGTCCACAGAACTTGTACTTACTGAGCCTCATTCACCAACTGTTCTTAAGTTAAAACCCTTTTTTTATACAAAGATGCTGTTTTCTTATTTGGGATTTGGTCTTAGGTAAGAACTGAATCTGCGCACACTGAAGAGCACTCTCACACACGTTTAAGTGCTGAGATTTTTCCCAGAAAATGTGGTCATTGTAGGTTTCTGCAAACCTCAAATATTTAACATTTTTATGTTTCATATGTATCATGTCGGTGTTACTAAAGAGATGAGGTTCTGATTACATGTGTATAAGCTGACTTTGGAGGGATTTTTGGGTGGTGTGATATCCAGGCAAGACAGCTGCAAAACTAAAAACGACGTGGCATTTCAAGTGGCGATTGTGCAACCAAACCTGGTTGTTTTTTTAGTGACACAGTACGGCGTGTATAGCAGCAACTTCGCCACCAAACTTTGGATCTTTTAGCGACACATAGCAGCTTTTTCAGCAGCTATTGTGCAGCAGTTTTTGGCACATTGCAGCATTTCCAGTTACGACTGTGCCACCAAACTGATGTTTTTACAGGCACATAGAGGCATTTGCAGCTGCATTTCCAGTGGCATTAACAGCTGCAATTGTGCCGCCAAACTGGGTGTTTTTAGCAACGATTTTGCCACCAAACGTGGAGGTTTTTGGTGGTACATAGAGGCCTTTCCAGCTGCATTTCAGGTTGTGATTGTGCCACCAAACTTTTATATTTTTAGCGACACATAGCAGCATTTCCTGGATGTTTTTTTTGGCAACAGATTATGGTGTTTCCAGTGGTGACCTTGCCACCAAACTTTGATGTTTTTAATGACACATAGAAGTATTTCCAGCTGTGATTCCAGGGGTGTTTCCAGGTGCATTTACAACTGTTGATGTGCCACCAAACTTGAATGTTTTAGAGACACAGCAGCATTTCGTGCTGTGTTTGTGTCACCAAATCTGGGTGTCTTTTTAGCAAATACATAATGATGTTTCCAGCAGCGATTTTGCCAACAAACTTAGACCTTTTTAGCGACACATAGCAGCATATCCAGCAGTGTTTCCTGTGATGATTGTGCAACCAAACTTTGATTTTAGCAACTAACTGTAGTATTTCCAGTGTCACTTTTTCCATCAAATGTGGGTTTTTTTTAGCGTTACATAGCAGTGTTTCAAGCAGCTACTTTGCCATCAAACTTTGGTGTTTTTAGTGTTACATAGAGGCATTTCCAGCTGTGATTCCGGTGACATTTCCAGATACCTTTCCAACTGTGATTTAACCACCAAACTGATGTTTTTGGTGTCACATTGCAGCATTTCTTTCGATGTTAGTGTCACCAAACCTGGGTCTTTTTTAGCGAGACCTTGCATTGTTTCGATTGGTGACTTTGCCATTTGATGTTTTTAGTTACACATAGCAGCATTCCCAGCAGTATTTCCCACGGCAATTGTGCGACCAAACGTTGATGTTTTTTAATGACACATCGCAGTTTGTGCTACCAGTGTGCAACCATACCTGGTGTGGCTGGTATACAGTCCTGGGACTACATTTACATCATGGCTCCTCCTGTTAAACTGCAGGCTAAGCTCCAGGGAAGGTTTCTGGAAAACTTGTTGTCGCTGAACAGGGACACGAGAAGGCCTTCACTGTAGAGCTGCCATTTTTGCACCAGCGTCCAAAAACATTTACAAATCCGCAGTTGATCAGAATTCAAAACAGCTGCAACAAGTTCTCACTTCTCTTTACTGCAGACCTTGACTGTGCTGTCACCATCACGCTCTCCAGCCTCACCGTAACACGAGGCTGAACTTCAAACCCCTTTGAGCCGAGGAGCAATGAGTCCAACGTGTCTCACAAAATACTGCTTGGAAAAACCGAACCCTGCAGATGCATGAGATGCATCAAAGTGCAGATTTTTCCTTGATGGGAATCAAAAATGTTGAATATGTAGATCATGTCTTCACATCCCTCGGTACACTCCCATCCCTCCCTCCTCCTCCTCTCCCTCCTCCTCTCCTCGGGTCTGTTAGCTGAGCTGAAGTGTTATTCCTCCTCTTAACATTAACACATGCGACTCCATCCCTCTCGCCCTCCTTCAATCTGCTCATGTGCTACTCTTCTTTTTTCTTTTCCTTTTTTCGTCTGTGCCTGAAGCACCTGCAGGGAGAAGGCGGTGGCATGTTGAAATGTTAAAATATAACCATAAAATTAATGTGTCCTGGTCTTAAAAATCAAGATGTGCTTTGATGACTCGCCCGAGGGAGAGCTGAAATAAAGACGACTTGATCATGTCGACAGCGAAATGAAAGTGCATATCAGAGTCTGACTGGTGGGAATTTAAAGGATTTTTAATCGTATTTTCAAAATCAAATAGCTGCCCAATCGTTCTCCATCATAATATCTTTGTTCTTGCATTACTGATAGTCAATAAGTGAGATTAAGGCTGTCATAAACCATTAACTCTTCAGTTCAAACTGTGTCAGGAAATTTGTGCGCAATGCAAAACATTTCAGACACTGCTTCAGTCACTCCTTGCATCTGTTAGTCATCTAAATTTGCCTTTTTTCACTTTATATGCAAAGCATGATGGAATTTAGCTCTCAGATTATCCCACAGTGCATGCATATAATGAATAGTCAGTAACTGAGTGCAATACAGACTTAATAAATAATGGATGTAGCTACGGTGATGTTTTTGGATTGCCGCTTTGAATTCTCAATTTTGACATTTTGCTCTTGCCATCTTGGTTTTTTGGAGCCAGAAGTGTCCATAATTTGGTGAGACAGTGGTGCTGCGAGGAGCGAGGGCTGGAAAATGGCTGAGTTATGTACAGTTGTCATTATTTAATTCAAATTAGCTTTAGAGACCATTTTTTAGCCAGGCTGTAAAAATGCTTATTTCTGCTGTAAAGTTGGACATTTTAACATGAGGGTTTTTGGGATTGACTCTGTTTGGGAGTTGGCGTCAAGTGGTCATTAGAGGAACTGCAGTTTTTGGCACTTTTCGCATTAACTTCATTTTTCAGCCCTGCACATTGCCACCTGGTCCCCTATAATAATTATCACAAGACAAAAGTACAAAATGGCAAACCCAGAAAATGCTGTGTTTGGTAAAAAGTTTTTTTTTTTGGTTATTGTTGTTTGTTTAAGGCCCTAGTGGTTGGTTATTTTCACTTCCAATTTGTCAGTAAGTATGTGAAATGTCAGAAAATAGTATTAAAAAAAACGTTGTTTGTGCAAGTTCTTACAGCCAAAATACCATCTTGAAATGTATTGTTTTTTATAACCTACGATCCAAACCCTAAATACATTAAATTTCAAATTATAGCAAGCAGAGAAAAAGACCAAATCTTCCTGAGAATTATTTACAAATAATTAATTTTCAAAATATTTGATTAATCTGCTTGAAAATTTTTTTCTGGCCAAATTGTAATATTGACTTGGACATATTTTTCTTTTTTTCTCCTTTCTATATCTTTTTCTTCTTTTTATTTAGATTATTTTGTTTAAAAGAAACAAAATTAATAACAATTAATAATTTTTCAAAATAGTTCATCTGCTTGAAATCTAATTTTTAGATTTTCCTTTTTTCCTCACATCTTATTTGTTTGTTTTTTAAATATTATTTGACACAACACTGTAAATCACTTTTTTGCCTTTGAGTATCAGTACTTTTTTGGGTGGGGTCATTTTGTAGTATTTGAATTGTCCATAGGCAGAATTTGACCACAAACTTTATGTATGTGAACCAGTTTGCGACCTCCAGAAATCATATTTGATATAATCTCCAGTTTCAATTCTAACTTGTGAATGCCCAAAAAAATAATCAGAAAAATAAGCAGCTGAACCATTATTAAGACCGTCATCGGACACTAAACCTCTGCACTGAAACCAGTCTGTTTTCTTTATAGAGCAGCTGATGTATGATTTTTAATAAGCAGCAGTATCGGTGTGATGTATCCGTCTCTTCTCATCCTTCAGCTGCAGCAGCGCCGAGTTGAAGAGTAAAAGCTGCTGAAATTTTTATTTAGCAGATGAATATACCTATTATATACCTCCCCCAACACGCTCATGCATGCTTGTTTACTCTCAAAGAAACTCACACTCACACACACACAAACTCCCAAATGTGCTGTTGTGAGCGCTGGGAACCCAGAGCAATTAAAAGCAGGCAAAATCTGCACTGGGTGTGTGCTTTTTTTTTTTTTTTTTTTTCGTGATACTGACAGTTTTTATTTCTCGCAGTTGCAGTGACAGTGTGTCTCCCCACAGTACCAGGCCTCTCTTATCAGTATGCCGCGTGCACTTCCTCTCTAAACATGGCCAAAGCTTTTGGGAGCCGTGAAGCTTCACTGATAAGATAACAGACAAAGCCTTCTCTCTTTAAGGAAGGCATGAAATAGAAAATAGGAGATCCCTCCCTGTGGGATTAGATGGAAAGAATAGCGGCAGAAGAGCGATGAGAAATCATACGTTTGGAAAAATGAATTTGAGAGTCAGATATGAAGCGTGAGGTTATAGGGGGAGTAAGGAATTCTCTGTTTTTTTTTTTTTTAAAGCGAAGGAACAAAAGAATACAGACAAACACACAGCTGCCACTTCTGGTGTGTTAGGTGAAGATGATCTGCACAGCATATTTAAATACTTTGCCATGGCAACAGGCTCTATGATTAGGGGCAAACAGGCAAAACTGCTGCAGCACTTGGGACTGAGATGATACAAATTAAGGGAACTCTGGATGGTTGCCAAGGAGACGAAATAGGCGGAGGGGTTAAAGTCCAACCTAAACACACCTTAAAGCTATTTTAAGTGACAGCAGAGCGGAGAGTGGGTGGGGGGGAGGGGAGGACGGAGCAGGGGGAGGGGGGGTTTCTGACAACCGAGCTCCACAAATAATCGCTAGACCTGCCGAGATGTGTGATCAGAGTTCAAAATCCCTCCGTGTATATATATATATGTGTGTGTGTGCTGACTTGTGTGTACCTTTCATTGTTCTGCGTTTTCAGTGTTTCACGTCTCCCGGCGGCCTCACACACACACCTCTGCTCAGGGAACAAAAAAAAACTCGTAATTCAGTCGAATTTCATGCATTTTTTTCTTTTATTGTTCCTCTGGAGTCATTTCCATTTAAAAGCCCAAACACTGCTTCTTTTTTTCATGACATCATCATCTTGCAACATCAGAAACGACAAAAAAGTGACATTATGGCTTTGTGACAACAACAGGCCTCAGGTATCAGTGTTCAGGGTTTTTAGTGTTTAAAGGTGCAGAAACAGGGACGAAGCCTCGCGTGAAACATACAAACTCGTGTGTCAGATGGTTTGTTCAAAAGGTCCCACATTATCTAGGTTTGATTTACGGGGATATTTTGGAGGTTAAGGTATCTGTAGTTTGCATGTTCAAAAGCAGGGGAACAAATCACTCATGTTTAATACCAAACACAAAAAATCACAGTTTCAAGCCAGATTCAGGTTTTGTAAATGAATATTGAAAAGAGCACTGAAATGTCCTCGTGTGGGTATTTATGACACCTGAGCGAGCTCCATTCGCTGAGTGAGGACTGAGAGATGTGTTTGAAAACTCAAAATCTGACCTTTAATCTTAGATTGTCTGTTACCATGTTGTAAACTTAATGTCACAATCGAATGTAGATAACAATGGAGTTAACTCTGATGACAATTTCCAACAATTTAAAAATTTAATTAAAAAAAAAAATCCCATTTTCACATTGGCTCAAGTAGCGTGGAGTATTTCCAAGAGAGAGATTTTTAAAAAAAAAAGTAGATCTAGAGGCGGCAGAGGCCAAAATGACCTGACCTTTAGCCTCTGGCATGAGTCAGGCTCTACTTTAGGATCCTACAATTCCCATGATGCAACTCAATAGTTGTGTTTCCATTGCGGGAATTTGGGGTAAAACCTAGAAGGCGGGAACATTTACAGGAAAGGGTCCTCTCGACCTTTATGTCTCTGCTGCAGACGTATTCATTCAGCGACAGTTTTAATCGTGACATAATCACTCTTCTTCTTCTACTGCGTTTTATGTTGCGTTCATGTGACGTCGGAATAATCAGAATGACGACTTTCCCACTGCGACAATGCACACGAACGGTTTCTCGTTGTCAGAAAAACAACTCGGCAAAAACTCAGAATATTTTATAACACGAGTTGCCGACTTGAAGTCATAAATGCACAAACATGGCGGTCAAAAGTCAACGTTTGGTCAACTTTTTAACAAAATTCACGTGTTAAATATCAATGTTTGATCACATGTGAAGTGTCATACGACCCTCACTGCCTGAAAAATCTGAGCTTTTTCCAAAGCCCATATCCACGTTTGTAGCACAAGATTCTTGTTAAAAATGTGAATTATTCAAGCACATACTGAGATAACCCCGATGACATCACAATGACATCATCAGGTTTATCGCCTCAGATTTCAGAAATCTCCTCTTGTGCCCCTTTCACTGAATCCCTTTTATTTATTGATTTATTTGATTTTTTTCAAAATAAAACTGTGACGGCCAGATAATGTGGGACCATTTCCATTTCTCATCCTTTTTAAAAAATACTTCCTGAATAATTTCAACAGTTGTATTTTCCGTCTTTGACATATCTGGAATCAGCTGTTCTGCCTAAAACCGAGCCCAAAAACACACAAAGGCAGCACGACGGTCGTGTTTTTAGTCATCAACGCCGTCCTCCACGCCGCGCCGCCTCTCTGACCTCATCAGACACATAGCTTTAAAAACAAACAGTGACACTCAAGAAAAAAGTTAGTAAAACAGTATTCAAAGTATTCAAAGCACAGTAGAAGAAGGTTTTTTTTTTTTTAGTTCAGGCACTTGTTAAACTACCTCTGTGTCGTTCTTTTTTTTTTCACTTCCAGTCTCGATCCTCTCACTTGTTGAACAAGAATTACAGAGACGTGGAATGCTCTTTCCTTATTTTCTCATTATAGTGGTGATTATAGTAATGGGTTTGGTTTTGTTTGTGCCAAACATCAGGCTGGTACAGGCTCGTGTGTGTGTGTGTGTGTGTGTGTGTGTGTGTGTGTGTGTGTGTGTGTGTGTGTGTGTGTGTGTGTGTGTGTGTGTGTGTGTGTGTGTGTGTGTGTGTGTGTGTGTGTGTGTGAGAGATGTGAACACTGCGGAACGAATGGAAATAATGACACTGATTACATCTGCAGTCCTCACGTGTGGAGTAAGTGACACAGTAAACATTTTCCCGTTGCCTCTTAGAGAACACGGAGGGAAAAAAAAAATTACATTCGAAAGATTAAGATCGTTAGAGACAAAACAACAACAACAACAACAGCGACAACAACAGAGTCCTGGTGTAAACAGTCATAGCCTCAATGAGGAAGAAAAATGAATAATAATAATAATATTTTGTTAAAAAATAGGCATCAAGTCTCCTCAGATTGTCCGAAATCACCTCTAAAACAGAAAATTCACATTAAGAGATTCAGTTTCAAATAACTACTTCCTGAACGTCACCTTTCGGTCTTAATTTTTAAACATTTTTGTTGGATGATCCAAACAGGAGCCTGTTTTTTTGTTACTTTCCATATGTATAATCAATTCTTGATGTTTTCACTGCACTTGTTTAACCCTTTAAAACCTGAGCCTATTGGTTTGATTTCTTTTGATGGAGAAAAATAGGCAATGATCAACTTTGCAATGACCTGAATATTAATCTAAGAGAAAAAAAATTAATAAAAACCACGGGGAATATATCCCCCCAAATCGTTATAATTCTAAATTTAAAAATATTTTACCGGGGGAAAAAAATTATACATTTATTTTACATTTTCTGCACTTTTAGTGTAATTTTCTTGTGATTTTTGTTTTTTACGCTTCCTTTTTTGCTCATTTTTGGGTGATTTTTGTTAACTTTTACTAATTTCTGCTATTTTGGGGGGTCATGTGTCGTTAAGTTACTCACTGCCTTCTCCATTTATGTTTTTTTAAAAAAAAGACCCAAAACATTTGGCTCAGGTTTTTAAGGTTTAAACCTAACACAGCAGTCTGAACATTTAAAAAGACACTTTATTGTTGTCTTACGCAGATTCAGATGAGAAAATTTATACCAATTTTATAGGACCAAGAGATGTTAAACTTATGCTTTTAGTCTTTTATGCTTTTAAAACACCAAAGTCTGACGCTGCGTTCACAAGCAAGCGACATAGTGACGGGCTGCAGGTCATTTTTAATGGCAGACGGTGACATTAATGGACTGTATAAATAACGGATTTAGCCGTGACGTCGCCGGTTGGTTTGTGGACTGACGCTCTGAAGCCTTGACTTTGGCGTTTTAGCTGTTGGGAACTTTTTTGGAGCCAGAAGTGACCATGTTTGGGCAAGAGGTTGGAGCTGTGAAGGAGCGGTGAGTGGATCTGACTCAAAAGCCGCTTTTACACAAAGATGACGCTAAAAGGCTGCAACTAAGCCCCCCTTTATACCGCTCCTGCACTTTTACACAGAATCAAACCATCATTCTGCGCCTGTGTGTGATTAAACACTGCAGTGCGGCGTGACGGGCGTGATGTTTCACACATGAGCGTCCACGTTTAGTGTGAGAAATGATACGTGTCAGCAGAGCTTTCCAAACAATAACAACAAACACGTCAATCGCATCTGTTATATGACGGCTGATCTCGTCTTCTGCTCAGAGTGAGAAGAGATCCTGAATCTCCTGCGTTGGGTCGCACACATGAGCACACTGTCAAAACGACCCCAAAGGTCACATCTTTTTGTTTCACGCCGCTGTCGATAGCTCTGTTTCCAAACAAATGCAGCAAAAACCACATTTTAATCAGCATGAAAGATTTCTCTGCGTATCTTGTTGGCGTTTTTTTTGGGTGGCAGATTTTAAAAACACATCAGAAAAAACAGACTCAGTGTGCAAAGACTTAGATTGAACCTGATTGCAGCTGTAGCTAATATCTGACTATCACTATCCTTATTCATATTTAAAGAAGCTACAAATTATATTTCGCTAAAGAATAAACATGAAAAGCTGGAAATCAGTGCAAAAGAACAAATGGTCACTTCTGGTCACGCTGGTGTAAACTGGCAGGTTTTCAGAACTTAGTTTCAACACGTCTTCACGTTTGGAAAATTTTTTGAAAATTGGTGAATTCTGTTTTAGGGTGAATTTCGATGGCACCTTCCTCCATCACGGAGACTCGCATCACAGTGAAACATGAAATCAGACAGTGTTGCTCACAATGACGACGGCTGCTGTTGCGTGAATTCTTTTGTGTTAATATCCAACGGCAACTTTTCAAGTTGAGATTTTAAGGTGTGTATTTAAAGGGTTTTAAGATCCCTTAACTGTGTGGGAACATGGGATCACTGAGTTCAATAAGGAACGATATTATATATATTTTTAAAAAAATCACTAGAAACAAAGTCACGAGGCTTTAGCCTGGTAATAACACAGTGTCCACGACTGACAGATCATTGAAGTGCGTATCACAAACCCCCCCGAGCTAAAGGCAACAGTCAGCTCCATTTAACAGCGTCTCTGTTCGGGTCCCAGAGCCAATTAAAAGGTGTGAGATGCCTCCATCAGTTCACTTTTCAACGTCGCCGTCAAATCAGTCAGTGGGGAAGATATCAGCCCCCCAAACCACATCCTAAATTAATCGCACTCGGAGATAATCATATAACCACCAATTAACTCCATTTCCCATTTAATACCCCACCCACCCACTAACCCACAGTACGACTGCGCACTCACACACACACACACACACACACACACACACACACACACACACACATATGGCATGTCAATACTGCAGTCTTATTACACAGACAGACGCTGATCCCCAGCAGGCACCACGCACGCATGAAATATGTGTTAGTTAGAGCTCATCACAAGCTCTGTCAAGTTCACAACAGTGAAGCTTACACTTTTTTTTTCTGTGTGTGGGGGGGGGGGGGGTTTGGTGATTTATACACAAGCACTAAACATCCAAAGTGACATCAGGAGTTTCATTAAAAAAAACCCATCCAAAATAATCATTAAGTCCTGTTTTGGTGACATTAAAGGTAAAGCACGTCATGTTTTCCTGATATTAATTACAAATGACTTTGCCACTTTTGCTTATGAGACGGAAATGTTTTTTAAAATTTCACGTAAAAAAAAAAAAAAAGGAAAGAATTTTTGGAATGAAACCCTTCTAGTTCAGAGAGTCATTTGACGCCGAGCCTCTGTTTCATGACACAAGCTTTTTCTTTGACCCTCAAAGCCTCTCCGGCAGAAAAAGCGCCCGGCTTCTCATCTCACTCCCTGCTGGATCGGGAATCTTGCTTTTAGCCACAAATTGCACGTTATTATCAAATTGCACCTCCAAAACAGAAATTGCACACATTACCGCAGCCGGCCGCGCTTCCCATCACCCTCCGCTGTTCATCTCGTGACGAGCCACTGATTCGGGATCAGCCGCAGCCTGTTGGCACTGTGTGGTTGGCACTGAGGGGGGTGATCCCGCTGATCTGGGATCAGACTGAGCTGTAATGGCACTGAGTGAAAGGAAAGAAAAAAAAAAAGACACTGCGCACATCTGCTTTAACCAAGATCTACGCTCTTCTGACATTCCACCAACGTAGAGTAAACAATTTAAATTCAACATTAGAGCACCAATAAGGTCAGATGTCAGAATAAATGTGTCTTTTTAACAGGAAGGCAGGACACCCAGTAAACACTGATTTGGCAATTTAAAGGTTAAAGGTCCAGTGAGTAGAATTTAGGACGATGTACTGGCACAAATGGAATATAATATTAAAAAATAATAATTGTGGTGTTTTTTTTGCTAGAATGAGCCATCTACATCCAGGGACATTTTCCTTTTTTTTGTAATTTCGTGCTTTCAGAAAAAACTGATTTTTAGCGTGAAACAGCTTTATTCTGTTTATTTGCCACTTTAAATGATTTGATCCATTTGTTTCGGATAGGAAGAGACCCCCCAAAAAATGCTGCAGCTCTTACGGCCGGGCCACATTGCCTGTGTGAGCAGCATATAAACGTTTTGGTTTTTTTTTTAGAGCCTATGCAAACAGGTCAGAGCAGCCACACTAGGCAGGTTTCCATTAACCCTAAAACTGTGCAAACTGAAATTGCAAATATAAAATACGCCTGATGGAAACACGCAAATTTTGAAAAGAACCGTTTATTGCAAAAAAAGTTTTTACGCTCACAAGGTCGTATTTCAGGCGATTCAAAAAGGCCATATTTCGCACTGAAAACACTTTTTTGGCTTTTCTAGGTCACATGATGCTATGACTATGCGAATTTCGGTAGAAACTGGCTCCCTCGGGCATGATGCAGCAGGCGTTACAAGAGGTGTTAACTTTTCAAAAGTTGAGTGGATCATCTGAAGTCCTTAAATCTCTTGGGGATCATTTACTTTTATCTAATCTGAAACCTACAAACTGTTACTTTAAAAAAACATTTGGATTAGAGGTGAAAGTAAATTCAGTCTATCAACAAAAATTTGTCTCAAAGGAAGACAGAGCTCCTAATTCATTACAAATAAACTCAGAGATCTTGTCATTACATTTTCGAACCCCCATATGTACGTACATCATATGTATAGTCGGATTAATAGATTAACAGTTTTGATTTGGAGCCTCCACAAGTAGCAGCAAGAAGCTTGTTAATAAGGTGCAGCTGTTTTTTCAACGTGTCAAATACATTTAATCAACATTTTCTATCTTCTGCAGCTCATCTAATTTTCAGTTTTTAGCTGCAGATTGTAAACATTAATTAGAGTGCCGCAAAAGAAAATCTGTCTTCTCAGGAGAAAAAAGATAATTACAGATCTAATTTGAGTCTTTGAGTTTCTTTTAGTTATCTTTACCTTTAATTGGAAATGTTGAAAGCTGAATCTGTGTAGAATAAATAGGAGATTTAAAAAGGGATTTGAACGAATTAAGATTTGATAAACTGATAAAAAAAATAATTAAATTCATAAAGCTAATGCAAATTTGAACCCCAACCCTGCGTACACCTCTGAAATTAAACTTTTTAACTGAATTTACTCCAGTTTAAACCCATTTTAAGAAAAAAATCACCAAATAAATGTTTACTGGGAAATGTCCATGAGCATTTTTGAATCCAGAGTTGTGTTTCGTCAGGTTTTCTGAGCCTGAAGCAGATTTAGCACCAGTGTGTCGACTGAGCAGTTAATCTGTGTTTGGCTCAGCTGACCCTGAATCAGTGGCTTTCTAAATGGGATGCAAAAAAAAAATTACATACAGGGAACACATCTTACTCGATCTATTGATCTCCCCAAAATATCATCCGGAAATAAGAAATAAAATATAAAAAAATCTTAAAAAATAACCATCTGACGTGCTAAACGACAGCAGTCAAGAGAAACTGTACAAGAAAAGACTGAAACCTCGTCATAAATAATGTAGTCAGCTGTTCAAACCGAGAGGAGGATGATGGGAGGATGATGATCCTGATAGCGGGCCACAGTGGGTGATGTAGTCCGGGTCACATGGCGAGGGCCCGGGCCTTGGCGGCTGCTGCCTGCGCTCTCTGCACGGCTCCCTGGCTGTTCTCCCTCCTTATTAGCTGGTTGGTTTCAAACAGGCCCTCATGGCTGCCGCCACCGCCACCGCCGGGGCCTCCGTCCGAAAACGTCAGCACTCCTGGAGTAGACACACTCCTTGTTAGGCAAACCAGAAATGTAGTAGTTGATACCAGTTCCATTGAATTTCCATGACTCTCAATACCCAATTCAGTCCCGCAGTCATGTACTTTAACATACACTCCTTTATTATAAACTTAAATTAATGTAAATTTAAACTTTATTATTAATCCCAGACGGTCCACCTCAAATGCAAGCAAAAAAGTGTCAACCTGAGCATCCCGGTGTGCACTGGAACCTAAATTCCCTTAATTCGTCTACATGTTTTCATTGGATTTTTTGGGTGAGGAAACATAAAGCTTTCAGCAGTGGCTCCAATCCAGCCACTGTGTCCAGATTTGTCCTTAGCTCAAAGTCCTCACATTAGAGAAATTACCACATATTCAGTTTTATTTGACAAACTGTAAATAACACTTGGGCTTATATCAGAATGAAACATGACGTATTGCTAAAATAAAGTGCAATAAAACCAGGGACGTCTTGCATTTAAGGACATTGGGGGCTTAGGCTGGACCTCTGTAGGAAAAAAAAAAACATAGTTGTTTTTTTTTTTGTTTTTTTAAGAAAACATGCAAAGATATGTTTTCCCTTTAAAAGATTTTGGCATGTTTTTTTCTTTCTTTTTTCTTTATTCTGATTCAATTTTTTTTGGTGATTTTCAAAAGCTATTGCTTTTTTTCCCTTGGTTATTTATTTTTTTTCTTCAAAACTTTTTAGCAATGTTTTATTTTCTTTAAAATTTGGGAGGGAATTTTAAGAAAAATTGGTCAGTTTCTGTTTAATATAAAAATGATTATTTTTTGGTTGCTTTAAGAGAAAACGTGTCTTCCAAACCTGCAGGCTTGCAAAAATAAAAATCACAAAAATTTACACCATTTATCCCAGCCATAAACTGTAAAAACAGAAATTAGAGTTGGATTTTCACATTTCTGACAGTCCTGAGACGTGAGATTCTCATCCCAAATTTCTGACACTGAATTTTATTATTATTATTATTTTATCCCAGACTGTCTTTGCAAGACTGTGACACTGTCCATCCTTGAACCTCTTTCACTGTGTGACGTAGGACCACCGTTTTAGAACCTTAATTGCATCGTGATTAATGCATTAATGGTGACAACACCACAAAAATATTTAGATATTGCAGAGAGGATTTAAAATCTCACCACAAATATATTTCAAATATAGTTTTCTTGAAGTTTTTTGGAGCAAACATCATGTTTTTCATCATTTTCTTCAGTTTTTCTCACTCATGAAAATATAGAAAAGAAGGACAAGAATTTTTTATTGTCTCGTGTAATTTCTACTGCAAAATTAGTTTAGTAATGTTTAGTAATGAGAGTTTTTGGGTTCATGTATGAATCCTTGCTGCTGAAAACACTCAGTTTAATGTAAAATATGTGTGCAAATTATAGGATATTACACATTAAGTTAAAACTTTAACTCAGAATCTCGTTTGTGTTTCATCACTTTAATCTTCTTTCATCTGTTTGACTTGTTACTTCCTCCTAATAAAGGGTTAACTGTTGAACTTTGGTTAATTTTTAACTAAAAACATTTAGGAATGAAGCCTTTCCTTGGCCCGGCTCTGATTTCAGGTTGTTAGTTTGCAGAAACCTGAAGGAATCTTTATCTTCCATCTCTATTTTTACAGGCATAAAAATGAACCAGTTGCCACGGTGACACAAATAAAAACGTGTTGATTACATGTTGAGACTCAGAGCTGAGATGCTCATGGGGGGCTCCAGTCCAGACAATTAACACATTTCACTGTTTAATATAATTAAAAAGTATTTAAGGTATCAGAGCAAAGAACAGAGGGAGACTGAGAAGCAGAACTGTAACAATATGACACTCATGACTTCATCTCAAAACTCAGATATAATGCCAGCTATTGTCTCAATTTAGGAGAAGAGACAATTAACTTGTAACATTTAAAAAAAAAAACTACATAAAACTGACTTAAACTCAAACGTGCCAAAATATGACACCAAAATAAACTTCAATAAAAGTTCAAATGCATCATCCTTCTTTTACAAATCTCTTAAAATTTAACATTTTTACTGTACGTGACAAGATGATTACCTGTATTAGTGCACTTAAAATGTACTTTTACATGGCGGTGGACGAACAGCCCAGTCACCACAAGGAAATGTCACCACAAATGCGTTACATCTGCACGTTTCGTACATATTATGTCAATGTTTCTGAGGGGAGGGGATGGTGGACGAGACGCCTGACAAGCTGCAGACTGCTGTTAGAGATCAAACGTGACCGTTGTTTAGCAATTTGTTACTGTTTTTCCACTCGTGATAGTGCCATGAAAAAAAGTTGATTTTTACCAAGACATCTCTCGCTATAATAACACGTCGTGATGCATTTCTTGATAATATTTTACATCATAAATTTCCAAATAACTAAACCTGTCGAATGCACGTAGTTGAGTAAAAAGTACACGGTTTGCCTCAGAGCAGTTGTGGAGTAGAAACAGCAAATGTCAGAAAGTGGAAATACTCAGTAGTGAGCTAAGCTGTCAGTTACTCTGTAAGTTTAACTACACTGAAGATATGCACAGAGAAATGTAGCAAGCTGAGCTGCAAGAAAAATGAAAAGTTTCTTGCAGAGCTACTTTTTTTTTTACTTTATGTCTAATCTGCATTATCTGAGTAGGCGGGTTTCCATTAATCCTCAAAATGCATAAATTGACTTTGCAAATATAAAATGTGCATATGGTAAACATGTCAGTTTAAAAAAAAAAAGCATGAAACGTTTATTCAGTTTTGGTTGTTTCTTATCGGTTTAAATCACCTGAGTCATTTGTTTTGTATAGCAAGAGACGTCCAAAAAATGCTGCAGCTCTTAGGCCCGGGCCACGTTGCCTGTGCGAGCAGCTTGAGAGAATGAAAAACCTGTTTTTCTTTCTTTTTCTGTTTTCAGAGCCCATGCTAACAGGTCAGAGCAGCCATACCAGGTGGGCTTCCATTAACCCTCAAATTGTACAAATAGAAATTGCAAATCCAAAATACACCCAATGGAAAACAATTTTGAAAAAACATGTCCGGACATGTCCGCGCGCTGGACATTTTAGGCCATTTTGAATTTTGTGCTGATTTTTGGCGATTTCCAGCCCTCGTACTTTTGCGAACTTGTCCTACAGTAATAGTCTGAGTTCAAATTTGGTGTTTCCAATCTCAACCCCTTGCTGATGAAAAGTTATCAAAGGTCCGTGCAAAACTTTTACGGTTTTCCCGTGGAGCAGAGAAACATTTTGATGTCTCGCCAAAAAACAGGACATTGTTGTAACTTTGGTGTACATTGTCCGATCTGCTTGAAACTTCATAGTTTTTGTTAGGGTCCCGCCCCGGACACATCCTTATGACAATATTCACTAGTCGTAATAGCGCCTACTGGCAAGAGCGAGTAAGCCTTGAGGGACAATTATCATTGGACTTACATGATATTTACATGGTCTGGTCTACAAATGATGTACACCAAGATGACATGCAATTTGTGTCCCCTCCACTGCCACCTAATTCCCGCTGGAAGTACTACACCACGTGAAATAGCTCGCTTCAGGGTCCAACGTCTCTGACGAGAGCGAGTAGTGAATTCTTACCGTAGCCGTCCACGCAGCCGCTTTTAAACTCGCCTTCAAACCTCATCCCGTCGAAGCGAGTGAACACGCCGGCGCCTTGGAATTTGCCCTGCACAAATTCACCTTCATACCTAAAAAACAAAAAAAAAAGAAAAAAAAAAAAAAAAAGACAAACACAAAAAACCCCTCAAGAATAAAAAGAAAAAAAAATTAATTTCCCAGATTGCTACAACAGAGCAGTTATTTCAACTAATTTAAGGATGAAGGAGAGCGTTGAGAGGAGGGTGAGGAAGGACACTTTACAAAAGTGAAAGAAATGCTTTTATAGTTCAACAGTAATGAAGGTTTGACTGAAGCAATATTGACCTTGTATGTTTGAAATTTTAGGTATGAAAGTGGAAAATTGGCTTGTGTTAAAAGTGCACTAAAGCATCAAAGCTCTCCTTAAACATATATTATTTATAATCATACAAAGGCAGCAGAAAACAGAGAAACCTCTTTTCAGATGTGTTTTGGGAAATCTAAAATGCATTTCTTGTTTGTTTCTTTATTTATTTCTTAGTTTCTTAAATCAAATGTTTGGACCCATTCCTAAAAGTTGCATTTGTTGCATTTACTTTCAATACTTTACTTTAAAAATGTACTTCTGAGGATTTCAAGACATTCCTTGGGTTATAGTGTGTGTATAGGATGTTTCAATGATTACAGGATGTTTTGAGGATTTTAGGACAATTCTCATATTTTAGGACATTTCTAGGATTTTAGGATTTTCTGGGGTGAAAGCACATTTCTAAGATTTGAGAACATTTCTTAGATTTTCAGACATTTCTTGTTTTACTTTCGCTTTTGTGTCCATCTGTGTTGTTTTTTTCTTTATACACTTATTTCTTTTTTTTGGCAAATTGTCTGGTAATTTTCTTGTAGTTTTCACATATTTCTTGCTATCTTCTGGGCCATTTCTTCTTTTGTTGTTCATTACCTTATTCCCATGTTTTTGAAAAAAACAAACAAACAAAAAACTCAGCAACAATTAAATAAATAATAATAAATAAATAATTAAAAAACTGTTTTGAGTGACAGAAAATAAAAGCACGTCCCATATAGACTCCTGTCCCAGATATAAGCCTATTGAGTTAAATGATTTAAGCAAATAATAGCCCGGGCTATTAATTGAAGTTTTACAGTGATTCAGTAAAACAAATTAATTAGCTTGGGGTAAAGTGTAAGGATTTTTAATTTTGTGTCCAAACCAGCACAATGCAAGAAGAGAGTCTGTACTCTCTGAAATAACTCTTAAACTGGAATTTATTGTCGCTGCTGTCTTCTTTCAGAGCCGCTTTTCATGTCTAAGGACAGTAACCTATTTGATATTCAAAGGACAGGTTTTCAGCTGAATATTCATTTAACACCTCTTAAAAAAAACATGTTTTAGTGTTTCCAAAGCCCCCGAAGAATTTTTTTTTTCCAAGTGATAACACAACAGATGGCCCTGAGCAGGCGACACTGAAACATCCTCAGCTGCACACGGCACCTCCGCCACACAAAGGAGGAAAAACTCTGAAGTAACAGAACCTGAATTGGGGAGGAATGTGTTCTGTATCTGTTGGGGTCACGGAGCCATATCCTTTTATAACATTTTTTTATTTGCATGATAAAATCAAGGAAAGTAGCAGATGTTTCTGCCTGCTCTGGAATGATCCGCGGCCAATATTTCAGCGAGAAAGGAGTGCTTCAAAAACAATCAAAATGTTCAGGTGATTAAAGTATTCAAACGATTCAGAAGTTGAAGAAGATTTCTTTATAGGCGCACACACTCTGTGGGATGAAGGGTGACAGATGCCGCCGAGTTTCTTTCACCCTTCGTTTACGTCTTTACTCTCCTTACTTTTCTGTAGCTGATGAACGACATCATTATTACACAAGAGACCAGGGCCAAACTTTCTTAGGCCGCATTTTCACGAGAACGGCTCGAAGAAAAAATGTAAAAGTCTTCTCTTTGCGTTTTTAACCCTCCTGTTAAGGTATTTTTACACAAGAATATTCCTAAATTATAGATTTATTATATGTTTATATTAATCTAAGACCTAACCTTTCATCACTGTGGTGTCTCATAGTTTTAAACTCTGAAAAATAAAGTTTTAAAAAAAGAATATTCCTAAGTGAGCGGGTTCACGTTTAACCATCCAAAAGTTTTCAGAAACCAAAAAAATCTACATTGTTTGTACCTCATTATTACTACCAATTACACTCAAGTTAATTCAATTCAATCAATATTAAGTGCAACGGTGTTATTTACCTCTCACAGATCATGGCATTTTTTATTTCTTTTTTTAAAAATAGGCCTACATGTATAAACTTTTTTTTTTTTAAGAAAAGGGTGTTACCGAGATATTAAAAAAAAAATCTTTTACATTGCTTTTTAAAAAAATATAAAAGTTTTGTTTTAAATTTTAAATGTATACTTTCTTGGGATAACAAACTGTATCACATTTGCAAAGAAAAAAAAGAAATTAATCAAAATTTCACACGTATGACCCCAGTTTCACTGTCATGTCAGTCTGACCCAATCAGCACCTCTCTGATATAAACTACTCAGGAAAAAGTTAAAACACTAAGTCCTGAATAAGAAGTTAAAAAAAAAAAACCTTGAAAATATTTTTCTAGACACTTTCAAATTTCAAAATGGGTCAAATTAACCTGCAACAAAGCAGGAAGGTTAAAAAAAAAACCACGTTCATATATTAACATTGTGAGAAAGATCTTTGTGTACACGGATTCGCAAAAACAACTGAAAACGCTGTAGTATGCATCTCCGGCCAGTAGTTGGCAGTGTAGCTTTGTAATGACACTACAGAAGAAGACCACACGCATACAGGAAATGCAGCTGTGACTTAACCGTTCTCACCAATCTGCTTTTTTTTTTAAACATTTCCTCAAAAAAAAAAAAAACAACTACAAAATCAACCAAGTGATTTTCTTCTTTGTCCACAGAGCAATGTGATTGGCTGTTAAACCCTATGATGTCATGCCAAAATAAGAAATTACTCTGTCCGTCGGAGCTACACATATAAATAAAACCAGCACGGTAAAAAAATCTGATTGCCAGTTTACACGATGATAGAAAAGGTGGTGTTTTTAAAAGATTACAAAGTTTGCGTTTTCTGGCCCCCAAAATGCCATTTAACGTTTCACGCAAGAACTGTTGCCGCGTAAATATTTAGGTCCCTAAAAATGAATCGTTAAGGCAGGAGAGTCATTTTGTAATATTAGGCGAAGTTTTCTGATCATTTAAAAAGTTGATTTGATTTCACGGGTCAAAGGTCGGGTTAGCCGGGAGAGCAGCACTGACCTGGAGCCGTCAGGGAAGACCAGCACGCCGCAGCCGTTGAAGAGGCCGTTCTCAAACTGTCCAGTGTAGCACGTCCCGTCGCTGAAGGTCAGCTGACCCAGGCCATGACGCAGACCTGCAGCAGCACAAACACACACAGCTCAGACCGATACTTTACATCAACGGCCTCAGATTATGTTCAGTTTATGTAAAAAAAAAAAAAACACTTAAATTTAAACTCAATCAGTGACATGGAAAACCCCAAGACGCTCTTAAAATTAATCTTAACGGTGCCAGAAAATCAAAAAAGAGCCCATAACAAGAAACAGAGGCTTTTTCAGAACAAGTTTAAAAACAAAAACAAGACTAAAAATTTGCAGAATAAAATTGAACAGGCTGGGATGATGATAATAATGAAACTGTAAAAAAAAAACAACAAAAATAAATAATGATCATATGTGAATAATTATGCCTGAATTTTCATAAGATTTAATGTAAATGTTTATTGTAAAATTTAAATATAAAAGTACATTTATATTAAATTAGGAGCAAATTTTTACAATCACATTAAAATACACAAATACATATTTAACTGAAAATATATGCAGCTCAGATTCAGCTGATTTTCAGTGCAAATACAGATACTCTGCTATCATGTAATTTAGTGCTAGTATAAAAGTCAAACTAAAGTCACAAATCACAAATTTTATCACTAAGAATTACAAAAAAAAACATATCACAAATTTATAAAAAATATACATATTCACAAAATATACCTATACATGTGTACTACACAAAGGGAAAAATACTAAAAAAATTAATTACAAAATAGTAGGTGTGGGAATCATCAGACACCGGAAATACACACCCACAATAGTATCCAAATTACTACAAAATCTAACAAGAAATACTGCAAAGCTTGACAATCTAGTATAGCACTCACAACTAGCAGTAGAGTCATGTTTAATAAGTTTTATCTATATATCTCTATCTGTCCCTTTGTTTGGTAAAGTTTTTTTTTTATATGTTTTTAGGTATTCTTCTTAACAATTTCAGTTTTCATTTATAATTTGACTCATAATAAAGTTTGCCATATAACTAAAAATTATCCTGTGAAATGATAAAATTGCGCGTGATTCTTTCCAAAAATGCTCATGTGATTAAAAAAGAATATTGGTATTTATACTGATTTTATGTGTTTTAAATTCTGAAAGATTAACCCCAATAATGCATTCTAATGGCCAGGTTATTATTATTATTATTATTATTATTATTATTATTATTACTTCTGAGATCCGTCTTGATCATGAATGGATGTTAGATATATAATGTTTCCATATTACAGACAAAGCCTCAGACCGAGTCTCTCAAGGATATGAGATAAATTGGGAAATTGAAAATGCTTTATTCTGTTTAACAACCTCTTCAACGGTCCATAGACATGTTTGTGTCCCACACTTGAACCAGAACAGACAATAAACCAAACAAACCAAAACAATGTTGTAAGAGGTCACAGTCTTATCTGGAATAAAATGTTCACTAAAATCAATCAGTGTTTCAAAAGAAAACTTTGAAAACATAAATAGGATATTGGAGGTTAGACTTCCTCAAGCAAATTGTATGCAGGGCTCCAGACTGTGACCTTTTTGGGGACAGTGCAACTAAATTTTATTACTATAGGAAAATCAGTGCAACTTGCTTTTTCTGTCTTATTAAAAATGTTTAAATCATCATTATATATCATATGAAACACCAGGAGGGAGCGAGAGTTGGTGTGCGTGGGTGTTTCTTAACAAGCGGCTTTCTTCGTCTGCTCTGCACGCCGAGACGTCGCTCTGCTCTGCCTGCGTCTGTCTTCAGTCTTTCTGCTTTTGCACCTTTGCTTTTACATCTCGGGTCGTCGAGAGGCAGAGTCTGATGTTTCCATATTATGCCAGCACTCAGTGGCATCTCCGTGGACAAATGCGTGACGTTTTCCCTCTCTCACTGACATTTACTTTAGGTGGCATCAGTCTGAGTTACTTTACTCTCATTACATGTCCAACCTGGACAATTTTACATTTGTCCCATGAAACAAAAACGGATATCTGGATATCAATTTCTTTGAACTGACCAAAAAGAAGTCATTTACGGCAGTATGTATATTTATATTGTATATTTAAGCTGTCAAAATGTTCCCACATGTGCTGTATGTGACCTTATTTTCATTGCTGTAGCCAATAAGGTCTGTATGTGGTCCAAAAAAGATGTCCATTTAGGACCAAAAACAGGTGGTCCAAACACAGCCTAATTTTCAGCATCTCTTTTGGGCTAATTTCGGACCAGGTCAGGCAGGCTAAACATAGACCAGTTTTCAACGGTTTTTTTTGGGGCTAAATTAAGGCTATGACCAGATTTAGCCAAAAAAAAGACGTCTTAATGACGTCAGGTGGGTGGCTTACATCGCAGTGCTCGCTCCCTGCAAATTACGACCTGCAAATGCACAAATTTTATTTGAGTAGCTAAATATCTGAACATTATGGCTAATATCTGCAGTGGGAGGCTAATACGAGGGTAAATTAATTGTGTTTACTTGATTGACAGGTTCCTCAGCCTATGACATTAGAGCCGGGTCGGTAAACTCCAGCCCGTTCTCATTCCGAAGTCATCAAATAACGCTGCTTTTGCAGTGATTTCAGCGTAAGATCTCGATGCCAAAAGCCAACTTCTGCGTCTGCACAATATGCCGCTGGATGTCGTCAGCTGAGAACATAGACGGACTGAACCATTCGCGGTGTAATTTTACGCCAGCAGAAGGCTGGACGGCACTTGCTGTTGGCGTCAGTTGAGAACGCGGCCGCACAAAGTCTTCCCGGTGTTGGCTGCCATGTGCTTTCGTTGCCTAAACACAACCATGTGCGCCAAAATCCCACCATGTGGTTTTGTTGACATCACGGTAGCAGCATCCCAGAACGCCAACAGCAGACACAAACCTTGTGTGTAATATTTAGACAAAGCAGCAACGTGACGATTCGGGATAAGAACATGTTGTTGATTCTGGCTCAGCCTCACCCTGTTGTATAAACTTCCCCACTTGAGAAAACTGAAAGTGAACCCAAACACAAGGCTTCAAAAAGTCACTTCAGGAATATGTGGGTGATTTCACAGATGCTGCGTTTGTCTTTTTTTGCAGCTTGTGATGCCCTTGGTTGGTGTGAAGATAAACATCTAATAAGGTTCAGGTTTGATCTCAGCATGAATACCACATTAGAGATTTGCAGATCTTTATCGGAAGGTGTTCGGAGTTTTTCTTGGAAATGCAGAGGAGAAAAAAAGAAGGCAGTTATTCTCAAAATTTTGAGCTAGCACTTCAGGAGTCATAATTGCTGCTAAAAGAAAAAAAAGGTGAGCTTCTCTCTTTAAAATGTTCCCACAGAGGTGAGAGCTCATTTTCTTCCACTAATTCTGCAACTAATTTCCAGGACCAGGAGGATGGCAGTCGGAGGAGACAGGGAGGGGAAAAAGTGAGCATTTTCCCTTGCCAACGTCTATTAGCAGGCCCAGCGGGATTTAGGAGAATAACTGGATGTGAGGCACAGTTGGACACGGGCTGAGGAGGTCCTGGGTTCCTCGTAGCAGCTGTAGGCGAGGAATAGGATTTACTGAGAGCTCGCCAAGTGGCATGAAACTGTTGGAGAGAGGGAGATCTGGTGGGGGTGTGATCCCTCACAGCGGATTGGGATTTGCAGGAGGGGAGGCTGGCTGCTTGGCAGGGGGTGAGGCAAGGGTGAGTCTACAGTGAGTGTTGTCCCCTGCTCCCAGCTAATGGCAAAGTAAATTAGGCAGTCCATCTGTCAGGGCTGCTTAATGTGCTGCTCTCTGCCTAATCTCAGCAGGGTTTTCACGGGAGATTTGGAGAAGAGATTTGGAGACGGCAGAAACTAAATCTGGAGCTCTGCATTCCTTTTCTCACTATCTCCTCTGAAAAAATCCTGCATGCATGCATGCAGATGTGTGAGTGTGTGTGCACAGTGTGCTCAATAACTACATATAGCATCCATACACATTTTTACCTATAAATTTCCATGACTTTGAGGTAAATTTTAAACACCATGCATTCTCTGAAATGACCATCAATCCTCCTTGGCGATTCTTTTTCTTTACTATATAAAAGCGTTTTTGAATATATATTATTTTAAAAAGAAGGAGGCATGTCAAATCATTTTTTACTTTTTTTGTTGTAATTTTGGCTCAGGGGAGGGGCATACAACTTCAAATGGCTGTATTTTGTTTTTATTTTACTGCTTATTTTAGGCTTGTTTATTTTTTTAAATTCTACACTTTTTTGGCAGTTTAAAAAAAAAAAATTTGGTGATTTTCCTTGTCTTTAAAAATGTTTTGGTGAAATTTAAAGATTAAAAAAAGCTGATTGTTTTGTTAATTTTTTAAAAATGTTTTTTTCTTTTAAAAAGTGTTTTTTTTTCTTTAAACATTATTAAGGTTATTAAGATAAACAAAGACAATTTAAAGACAGACATTTTTAAAGACTTTTTTTTTCTTTAAAAATTTCTGGCAAATTTTCTTTCTGATTTTTTGGGTGATTTGAAAATGCTTTTTTTTTCTTTAAAAATATCAGTGATTTTTTGGATGATTTCCTTTTCTTCAAAGATTTTTTGGCAATTTTCTTTTTTTAAATGTCTTTAAAAATATTAAGGTGATTTATTTACTTATTTATATATTTATATATTTATTTACTTCATGCCTCTGAGGCCTACTTTAAAGAAAACAAGCTGCAATGGTTTATCATAGTCAGAAACTGTAAAAAGAGAAATTATTGTTGGATTTTCAAATCTCTGACAGTTATGTGTTATTACACAGGTTTGGGAAACAAAATCTTATTACTTTTTTAAAAAATCTTCACGGTATATTTATTTTTCAAACTTTTTCAGGCCTTAAAGTTGCTATTCCCAAGTTCCAAAATTGGTTTTTCATGATAGTACAAACCCTGTATATAGAAGAGGGCCAACAGGGGCTTAAGTCCCAAATCTTCAGCCTGCAGGAGCCCTGACAACCAACTGAGAGCCCGAGGCTGAGATTTCACGGACTAGCCGCTGAAATATAACAATTTGTGGGGTGTCAAAGAGGTCGCAGTCGTCTCAATGCAAGAGATTTGTCGTCCATCGAGTGTCGAAAGGGGTATTGAAGTAAGAATGGTGTTCATTGAATTTAATGAAATCAAGTGGCAAAAGTGAAAAGCGCTTTACAGACCGCTGCTACTTTTTCCTGAAGGGACAGATTATCAGCTGCATTCAGGGACAGTAACGTCCTCTCCGTCTCTCTAGATTTGATCCCCTCAGACAGACTCTAATCTGTCACTCAGCTCCTTTGTAACGCCTCTCCTCAATCTCGTGTCGGGTCAGGGTCTCCGGCTAATTACGGTTTAGCTGAATTTGTCTGGCTTTTATGTCAATCAATAGCGGTAATGCAGAGATGTTAAATGACTGGGCTCAGTAGTACGGTAGTAAATGGCTTCTGGCTGTGCCTCGGCTGCTGTGGATGTACCCAACCTGCTTCCTGTAACCTGATAGCCTCTGGGCTTGTCTTCAACCAGCGTTGCGCTGAATTATTCATGTGACACCGTAGACCTCCGTCCGACACACCAATACATGTTTGTGTGCAAACAGTGACTTCGCATGCATGGACGCCGAGACGCGACGCACCGCACACATTAATACGTGTGCATGACAACACCTCCCAACACACACACACACACACATTACAGTGTCAGCAGTGTTAATTAAACTTGCTGTGTCAAAATTAAGAAATGTGTGATCACATATTTTTAAAAAAACACCAAATAATTGCATCTTATGAAAAGGTGTGCCAGATACTAAAAAATGTATTCCCAGCTGTGTTTACACATGGAGGGGAGATAATTAAAAAGTTAATAACGGCAGGTATCCAAGCGAAAATGGAGCATTATCCAGATAATGTCGAACAAATCTGTTTTCATGATAAAAATCTGACATATTTTAAGATTACACCGAATAAAACTACAGTAAATTGGACTAAATGAATATTGCTCAAGGTGCAAAAATATCGATCTGGATCAATATTGATTGAGGGATCCAATATCATAGATACAAAGTGAAAAACATCAATCATGATCTTTAAGATGCACCTAGTGTGAGCAGACAATGATAAGCAGAAGAGATATCGTCTCATATCGATCGCAGGCTACTGAATCAAATTGAATCAAATTCAGAGGCAGACTTTTGTGATATCAGCATAACGATAACGATACACGTATTCGTAACGAATCATCACGGTACAGGCACCTCTGTATCGGTCCAGAGGTGGACCGTGGTCCATAAATAGCGAGTAACAGCATGCATTCAGATCACCTGTACGGGATTGCTTCGGTTTCCTGGTGAAATATAAAAATAAAGAAAAGCAAGAGGACAAGACAAAAGCAGTGATGTTCAGTGGCGATTAGCAATGCATCTGGAAACACGACAAACTTGCACACCCATTTGAAAAGGCAACATCCCAGTGTAACTATCGCCGCTGCAAGGAAAAAATGAGTTGTGCAAACGCTGCTCCCGATAAGAATTTAATTTATTGGAGAGCATAGTAATTTGCAGCAGTATTCTACAGTATCTTTATATGTTTCATTTTGTAGGTTTCATTTCATTTGAAACACTTTCTAAGTCGCTGACAGCTGACAACTGTTATTGTTTAATTAAATAAGCTAATGTTCTTTTTGCATTTTCCCCCTTTAACTGAGAACCGAGGTGCGTACCGAACCGTGATTTTAGTGTACAGTGTTCATTGTGCAAATAACTGATTTATTATTTTGTGATTAAACTTTTTATGTACACCCTTATGCAAAATAAGAAGTTCTAATAATATAATAGTAAATATAGATCCAAAACAGTTTCAGAATATGCTTAGGCGTTCAAATAAATCACACTACTGTATTTTCACTCAAGAAGAGTGAAATAACCAAAAGCTTTGTGGGAACAAAATAGACTTTGAGTTTAGGACATTTTACCGCAGATATGTGCTCCCACAGAGCATTAAAGCACTGCTTTCAGTCATAGCACAAGATCCTCAAGGCTCAAGGTTAGCACATGACTTCAGTAATATGCGTCTGATATTGTTGGGACCAGCGCTGTTGTTTGTGTAGAGGAAGGACTTTTCGATCTCTCTGTGCTGCGGGACAAAGTGCTGGCTATCTTTAACTTTACATCCAAGTCCCTCAATTTTATGTCTAAAGTTATATCTCAAGTAGAGTTTATTGAGAGTGTTGGCAAAGTCAATATTTGACCCGAAGCCATCCATAATGATATTGTTTCTGTTCTTGCTCCGCTGTATGTCTGCAACAGCTTTTATGCCAGACCAGGCTGAGTCCAGTTTCCCCTCACACAGTTTACTCTCTACTTTACTTTTATATTTTTGTTTAGCTGTTAGGATTTCTGCTTTTTACCTCCTTTTAGGCAAAAGTCCTTCCTCATCTGAAGGACAGCTTCTTCCTCTTCACTGCTTTGGTCATCCAAAGTTTATTAGAGTTAATCTTTTTTTGTGTGGGAATAATCATATTCTCATTCTCTTAATAAATATTTGATCTTTCTGATTAGGACTGATGTTGTTTAAAAAATTAACTCAATTAAAGTAGAAAAATCACATTAATGTATATTTTTATACCCTGATTTTGAAAGTGTGTGAAGATCAGTGTGACATTGCACAAAAAAAAGGATAAAATTCATGTTGCTACTAATCGTTGACAAATCCCAGGCTGCAATAATAATAAAAAATATCTGCTTAACATGTAGTATATTGAAAATAATTAAATTTTTTTTTTTTTTTTTAATTTGTTATCTATTTTTTTTTAATCTGAAACCATAGTGGGGTCATGAGGAAAATCTGGCGTTCAAAGGGTTAAAATTCTAAAAGAAAATAATGAATATTTGATATTTATGATTAGGCCTGATGCTGGTTAAAAAATGAACTCAATGAAAGTAGAAAATCATATTAATGTAGAATATTTTTTATTTTGAAAAGTGCATTTTGTGTGCAGAGCGGTGTGAGTATAACACTGCCCAAAAAAAAAAAAAAATGTATAAAAATAAATGTTGCTACTAATCGTTGACATATCCTAGGCTGTGATGATTTTAAAAAATCTGCTTAGCATGTGGTATATTGAAAATAACTCATTTTTTGTGTGTGTGTTTTTTAAAAATCTGAAACCATAGTGGCATCATGACAAAAATCAGGCATTTAAAGAGTTAAAATTCTGAAAACTAATGAATATATTATATTTATGATTAGGACTGATGTTGGTTAAAAAAAATTAAAAAATTTAATTTTATTTTAAAAAATTAAGTCTGTGAAATTAGAAAATAATATTAATGTACATTGCATAACATTTTTTGAAAGCTTGATTTTGAAAAGTGCATCTTGTGTGCAGAGCGATATGAGTGTGCGTAATATTAAAGCGAGCCCCAAGGGGTATTAAAGCATGAACATTTTTTAAATTTTAAATTTAATTTTTTTTTAAAAGTCTAAAAAAAACATTTAAACGTACGATTCCACGACAAAGTCAAATTCCATCATGTGATCACAAGCTCCAGAACAGCGTATATTTTTGAATATTTACATTGAACATGTAGTATATACATTTTTCTCAAATTTTAAAAATAATAAATGTGAAAAAAAATCAACAAAATGCCAAAAAATATCTTGGTAGTTCCAAACAACAAACACAGAGATGCATCAGGTCTATTAGTGGACTAATTTCTCCACTCGCAACTTCGAAACGTCTCTGCTCGTAAAAAAATAATTTAATAAAACACTGCTGTGCACCAAAACCTGAGCTTATCAGAGCTCACAGTTAAACCAGTTTAACAGTTTTTCGCTGGCCGTGCTGAGACCATATGTTTCTCCGCGCTGTCTCACGCCCGCTTTGGTGCCAAACTTTTGTTCTTTGTTTAACCTTGCCCTAAAGGTTGTCTGAGTGTTTTTGTCAAACTGCACATACTGGTTTGGGTAGTGTGATATCCTGTCTCAGCAGGCACACTGGCACCAGATGGTCTGTGTCTGCATGAGTGTGTGTGTGTGTGTGTAAAAGTATGTGTACATTTTCCGGTTAGTTACTGACTTCAATCTGACACCTCTTTCTGTTTTTTTTTTTTTTTTTTTTTTGCTTTTTTAGATGCAATCTGTGCAAGTGTAGGTTCATTTGAAAGCCAACTAGTTTTGCTGTTGCGACTTTACTTGAAATCCCATCGGTTATCCTTAAAAAAGGCTAGAAATAACTTTATTTCAGAGCATTTTTTAAATGATATTTACAGACTTTACCATTTTATCCTTATGGGTATCCTTAAGTGACTATTCAAAAGCAAAGTATTATAACAACGGAGGGGGCCGCGTTGCATCCGAAACTAGTCTCGTCATTGTCACATTGATAACATTTGGCAATGTGAGGAATGTAAACAGTGAGGACAGTCTTCGTCTATATGCTGCTGCCTTGAATTACAACTTAAAGGTTCTCCAAGGAGTTTTCTTGTAAACAAAAATATGTTTGCGTCCAGATTTATGCTGCGCTCATGTGATGCTGGAAGGTCGTAGTTTCTGAGTTGGGAAGTCTTTTTCTGAGGTTGTAAAGTGGGAACAACATGGAAGCCACAAAGACGATGGGTTACATTTTAATGCTGAGAGCGTTTAAACGACAAGTTGACAGCAGTTTCAAGTTTTTAAAATATTTATATATATATATATATATTTTTTTTTTTTTACATTTTATAATATTTTTATATTTTACTATACGTCACTCTACATGGACAGCAGTTAACATTAACACCATATTACACTTTCAAAAATGGATATTTAATACATGAATTAATGAAAAAGTTTCTTACCATTGACCAAACATTGACTTTTGTCTGCCATGTTTAAACACTTATGACACTGAGTTGGCCACCCTTGTTATAAAATTTGTATCCTTATTTCATCTTACTTTTACTATTATCGTCATGTGAAGATGCATTCTATGTATTCTATTTTGATATTATTTTATTTTTACATGCAGTTTTTATAGTCTTTTTGTGTTTTATGTGTTTAATAAGAAGCACATGGTGCATTTAATTTCTTTCTTTTAAAGCACGTTGGGATGCATTTCTTGTATGAAAGGTGCTATACAAATAAAGTTTATTAATACTATTATTATTATTAAAATAACATTGTTATGGGTGTTAGTATACTGGCCTGGCATGCTTTATAGTCAAAAGTTTGCTTGCTTGCTGCAGCTAACAGATGCATTTACTTAAATGCACCACTATTAAAAGTAAATTATAGCTACTGGGAACAAAATAATTAAATATATTTTTGTCATTGTCAATTGTTTATACTGTTTCCATGATTTCTACCATTTCTGCTGCCCTGAAACATCGCAGCTAAGACTTTAGGACATCGTTTATGATTTTAGGGACATATCTAGGATTCTAGGACATTTCTCGGATTTGAGGATGTTTCTAGGTTCTCTTGCCCATTTTTGTCTGTTTACGCTCACACAATAAATTCTCAATTGTATGCAATATTTTTTGAAAAAGAGCAAGGACCCTAAGGAAACCAATAGCTCTGTTTATATTGTGTTATGACTTTCTGGAGAGTATATGGAGTCCTTTTTATCGGGGCCTTTCCTGCAAGATTCAGCTCCATCAATTATGGTACACTGTTGCTTTGAGGCAACATACCCAAAAGCGTACCCCAAAAAATATGTATTGTTTGACAAATTTTAACCACCTTGTATCATAATGTGTACCATAGAGGGTTAAGGGTATTTCCAGGATTTTAGGACATTAGGGGCTTAGCTAGTTACCTTTGTACGGGGGTGTAGGGGATCCTCATCTGGCACTTTTTTTGATAAACAGGCTCTATATTTATGCTGTTTTGTGCACTCTGAAACCTTATGTATACTAAAAGTACAAAATCATCAATCATAAGTCACTATCGGGGGCCGGATTTGGCCTACGGGCCATAGGTGTTTGAGTAGCATTCGAGTTTTAGTAGAAACCCAAGACAGGTATGAACCTGTAAACTGAAACTGGATTCTGTTAATGCAAATAACGTCTGAGCGTTCCACATATGTTACTGTGATTATGCTTACTTCCCCTAAGAGCATTATTACATGAATCAAACACAAGCGTGGTGTTCAGACGGGCTCTGACTTACATGCATTGTTGTCTTAATCACATTATAACAACACTCCTGCTGTGCATGCAAATGTTTCAGTGATGGAGGATGGACGAATGAGAGCGAGTCTTGCCTTCTTTCCATTCGCCGTGGTACTCCTCGCCATTGGAGTAGCTGAAGGAACCTCGTGTCAGGGTCATGGATCCTGCTGGTGCACACGACAACAACACACAAAAACCATCATCAACACCCAGAGGTTATCAGCCGTAGCTTTGACACTGTGACACACACGCACAGAGCTGAGAGTTCATCTGATACTGCGTCCACCTTTCAACCCAGCATGGGTTAATTGCTAGTTTTTTACCTCTGCAGTTTGTTTGCAGCATAAATAATGCCCAGATTATGCAGCCAGGCACGGAAACTAAATACAAACACTCAACAACCCTACTTATCGCTGAACTACCACTCAAAGACATCAAGGGACTATCGCTAAAAGCATGTGGACACGCCAACGTTATATGATTGTAGAACCTCCCATTCGTAAACCAAGGGCATTAATTTTCTGCCGTAACAGCCTCCACTGTTCTGGTTTTAGGCTTTCCACATGATTTTGGAACCTGGCTGCAGGGATTTTCTTCTGTACAGCCACAAGAGCATTAGTGAGGTCCAACACTGATTTTGGGCAAAAAGGCCTGTCTCACAGTAAAAAACAGTTACAGGGTTTCCTACACATTCATTAATCTGAGGCAGGCTGCCACGATTAAAACATCTGCTGCCACGAATTGATTTTATAATTCTTGAGCAGGACCGCTCCTTTGCACTGTTGGAATATATGCTATTTGTTTATATTGTATCACACTGTCAGAGCGCAGAGCGTACTCTTGGCACAGATGGAGCAGCAGTACACCAGGCACAGTGTTTAGGACATTTCAAGGAATTTAGGATGTTTCTAGGGTTACAGGATGTTACAAGAATATTAGGACATTTGAAGGATTTCAGAACATTTATAGGATTTTAGGACATTTCTAGGATTTTAGGAAAATTCTCAGATTTTAGGGCATTTCTAGGATTTTAGGATTTTTCTCAGATTTTAGGACATTTATAGGATTTTAGGAAATTTCTCAGATTTTAGGACATTGCTAGAATTTTAGGATTTTTCTAGGATATCCGGGCATTTCTTTGATTTTAGGATGTTTCTCTGATTTTGGGACATTTCTCGGATTTAAACATGCTTCTAGGATTTTAGGATGTTTCTAGGGTTATGGCACATTTGTAAGATTTTAGAACATTTCTCACATTTTGGGTATTTCTCCAATTTTACAGCGTTTTTTTGATTTAATAACATTTCTAGGATTTTGGGACATTTCTAGGGTTTTAGGACATTGGTAGAATTTTAAGACATTGCTAGGATCTTAGAACATTTATTGACTGATCGGGTTTTAAGCATGCTTATAGGATTTCAGGGCATTTCTACGGTTATAGCACATTTGTAGTATTTTTGAAAATTACTAAGATTAGGATGGTTCTATGGTTATAGCACATTTCTCTTTTCTTGGATTTCAGAACATTTTTCAGATTTTAGAATGTTTTTAGGAATAAACTATTTTCCAGGATTTTAGGACAAGACGTTTATAGGAATTTAGGGACATTTCTCACATTTTAAGACGTTTCTACGATTATAGGACGTTTCTTGGATTTTAGGACATTTCTCATATTTTAGGACATTTCTAGGATTTAGGACGTTTCTCATATGTTAAGACATTTCTATGATTTTAGGACGTTTCTCGGATTTCCGAGCATTTTTCAGATTTTAGAATGTTTTTAGGAATAAACTATTTTCCAGGATTTTAGGACAAGACGTTTATAGGAATTTAGGGACATTTCTCACATTTTAAGACGTTTCTACGATTACAGGATGTTTCTAGGATTTAAGAACGTTTCTCATATTTTAGGACATTTCTAGGATTTTAGGATGTTTCTCATGTTTTAAGACATTTCTATGATTACAGGATGTTTCTAGGATTTTAGGACGTTTCTCATATTTTAGGACATTTCTAGGATTTGAAAGCCTTCTCGATTTTAGGATGCGTCTCGAATTTCAGGACGTTAGGCTACACAATTCGTCCAATCCATTGTCATGTCAGCCAGCTGTGTTTACAGCTGTTCTCTGAGGACTCTCCTCTCTGTCCTCTCAGAAAGAAGACAAACTGGAGCATCACAGACACATTTAGTCCCCCCTCGATCACAAAGAAAACATCTAAAGGCCCGTTTATTAGACTGAATAATTGCTGAAATGCCATCAGGCGCGCTGTCGTATCTGACGGGAGGAGGAGTGTGTATCCCTCCATCTAATGTTGCCACAGTAACGGCGCCCTAATCCCTTTCATCCTGCCGGCATGACGCTGCCAGCCTCCCAAACACACACTCACGCGCACCCTGAGCTCGAGCTGGAGGAATAAAATAAACGCTTTACCTGTTTTTTATTAAAGAGCAACTCAGTCCTTTTTCTCTACATCACTGAAAACAACGATTTCTGCTCCTCTCAGCGATTATTTCGCCTTTTCCGTAGCTGCTGGTTCCCTGGTCAGAGCTGCCTCAGCGTCTCTGCAAGGTGCCGCCCTCTGATTGGCTGTCGCTCCGCTACCTCGACTCAACGCGCGCTCCTATTGGCTGTAATCCTGCGCTGTCCAGCCCTCCGCGGGAGACATCTTTGTCGAGGGCAACGGGTTCAACGACTTAATTAGCCGGAGTGCTCCTCCGTTAAAGCGTTTGCCCTTGCCTTTTTTATGCGCTGCCCACCGTCTCTGTAGGATTATAAACCGGCAGCGAGGCTCCTCTTAATGACACTGTGTCATTTCACGTTTCAATTTGGTGATTAGACCCGCGTTTTGGCGAGTTTTATGGAACTTGATTTATTGTTGTCCACAGCTGCAGTGAGGCGTTGAAGGCCTGTTCAATGAGCTGATATGGATTCAGCGCCAATAAGGTTTTAATTCAGTAAAAAGCTAAGAAGGGAGAAAAAAAAAAAAAGAAGAATCAAGGTGACCCAAATGATACAAAACTGCCGCCCTGATTTTGTTTCTCAAGGGGAAACCAGACATTAAGCAACAGAGCAGGGAGAGGCTTCAACTCGCTTTGCTTTAGGGGGCCGGGGGCCGGGGGCCAGTCGCAGCAGCGCCATACGTGTTTCTGGGATTTTAGGATGTTTTGGGATTTGGGGACATCTCTAGAATTTTAGGACATTTCTTGGATTTTAGGACATTTCTAGGATCTGTTATGTTTTGAGGACACGGGATGTTTCTTGGATTTTAAGACTTTTGGTCATTTTTTTAATATTAGGATTTTAGGATATTTGTCAGTTTTTAAACATTTCTAGGATTTCAACAGGTATAGGATGTTTCTAAGACTTAAGGGACACTTCTCAGATTTTAGGACATTTCTAGGATTTTAACAGGTATAGAATTTAAAGATGTTACTGAGACTTAAGGGGCATTTCTCAGATTTTAGGACATTTCTAGGATCTGTTATGTTTTGAGGACACAGGATGTTTCATGGATTTTAAGACTTTTGTAGGATTTTAAGACATTTACATTTTTTTATTATTAGGATTGTAGGATATTTGTCAGTTTTTAAACATTTCTAGGATTTTAACACGTATAGGATGTTTCTAAGACTTAAGGGACACTTCTCAGATTTTAGGACATTTCTAGGATTTTAGGACATTTCTAGGATTTTAACAGGTATAGAATTTAAAGATGTTGCTGAGACTTAAGGGGCATTTCTCAGATTTTAGGACATTTCTAGGATCTCTTATGTTTTGAGGACATAGGATGTTTCTTGGATTTTAAGACATTTACATTTTTTTTAATATAAGAATTTTAGGATATTTGTCAGATTTTAAACATTTAAACGTCAGGACTTTAACACACATAGGATTTAAGGATGTTGCTAAGACTTGAGGGACATTTCTCAGATTTTAGGACATTTCTAGGATTTCAGAACATTTCTTGTATTTCAGGAGATTTCCAGGATTTTAGAATATTCCCCAGGTTTTCGGACATTTCAAGGATTTTAGGAAGTTTCTTGAATTTTAGGACATTCCTAGGATTTGACATTTCAAGGAGATTAGGATGATTC
Source organism: Plectropomus leopardus (assembly GCF_008729295.1). NCBI lineage: Eukaryota > Metazoa > Chordata > Actinopteri > Perciformes > Serranidae > Plectropomus > Plectropomus leopardus. The sequence goes on from NC_056466.1 coordinate 2,079,767, forward strand.
CAGGACTTTAGAACATTTCTAGGATTTTAGCATGTTTCTAAGAGTTTAGGACATTTTTTTTTTAGGATCTCAGGACACTTGGGGCATATCTAGGACCTCTATCAGGGGGTGCAGGGGATCCTCCACTCTTACATTTTTATTTTGAAAGCTCTGTTTTGATGCTGTTTATGAACTCCGGCACCTTATGTATACTAAAAGGACAAAAACAGTTCCCAGTGTGAATAACTTTATTTTCATTGTGAATTATGATTATAAAATGGTTGGGGCGACCGCCTGGCACCCTATCCAGGGCCAGATTTGGTGTATGGTGTATGGCAGTTACAGTCTATGAGTCAAACCTGCAGGAGGATGTTGCCACAGTGCAGAAGGGCTGCTGCGATGAGAACAGCCTGATAAAGTTCTGGATTTATTCCCACAGTTGTTTCAGGTGTTTTTCACAGTGCACCAACCTTTATTAAGGTGGAGTCACAGGGATACAACATCTGAAATTAAAAATTAGAAATCATAAAATTAGACGTAGTAAAATATATCATAAACTCATGCAAAGTTTGTGTGATGTTCTTACGGAAAAAGTTTTGGTTATTGACCAAATTTGGTCATAGTAAAGAAAAGGATCCCATTAAACTCAACTGGGAGCAGATTTTAAGGAGTGCATGATCAGGTGTTTTAAATACAGTTTTTATGTGTTATAATTAGTATTGATGGAGATGCGTAGTGGACGTCGGGTACACGTGGGACATGTCCCCTGCACTCCCTGTATCTGTGCCCTCTGCCCCCCGTACTTTTTTGCAATCGTTCAGTTCATTTGCACCATGAATAGGGGGCGGTGTACACATGCTGTTTTGTTGTGATCACATGACACATTTGAGACATGCGCGGGCAGCACTGCTCTGAACTGTCGGTTTAACCAAAATACCACAAAAAATACGCAGCAAACCAACCAGTAAGAGGCCAAAAAAAGACAAACAAGAATACTAACATTTGTGTTACCTCTCTTGTGTTACCGCTCCTCCTTAATTTCGAGTTTTTGCTCACTATTGCTTTGCACTTGTTTTTTTAATCTTTAATGCCACAATAGAAAGAGCAGGGAGGAGAAGGTGGACCAGAAGGCAACACTGACAGCGATACACAACTACTACAACTACTGTCCTTATTTTTAATTTTACTTTTTGTCTGTATTTTTGCAGGAGACAGCAGGGAGAAAGCAGCACGCAGCAGTGAGGACAGAGAGCAGGCTGCAGCACTGACCATCAGCCTGAGGCTTCACAGGTGAGGACACATTATAACTGTCTATAGTGACTCTGAGATTAATTTTGCAGCTATTGCCGAACTTTTCATGTTCATTGTTGTCATTCAGCACGTAATTATCTGGCTACCCTGTAGATGCATGATGGTCTTTCTGCGGCAGCTCAAACTTTTGAATTTTGATAGGATATGATTTTGATTATTTTTAAATAACTTGAGTTGGTCGCTGGGTGCTGTACTGTGGCTGTTTGTGGTTATTTGGTTGTAACAGTAGTTGGTTGTAACATTGTCAGTAACAGTCAGTTTATCCCTGAACAATCTTTTCCCTTCACGTCTGAAACGGTGGCTACGCGCCTGCGTTGATGTGTGCGCTCTGTGCTGTTTTTCACCTGTTTTGCTCTTGAGAGCTCTGTGTGTTGGTGTCCCTTGTGGCTATTGCAAACTATCATTGGTCCACAATATGTCCTTCATTTTAAAAAATAACCATTAAACAAATTACAAGTATATTTTGCTCCCTTGGATGTAGGCAGGACCAAAGCTAAGGATACTTGGATCATGTGGTCTTTAGCAAATTTGGTGCGTTTACATACTTACAAACTTACTAATTTTGCATCAGGATTTAGTGTTTCTCCTCCCAATTTTTTTTTCTTACAGCAGGGAGAAGATGTTGATAAAAGCACTTAAGGTTCAGCGTATAAGATTTTGGGTGATATAGTGGCATCTCGTTGTGAGTATTACAGATTGCAAACAGCAAAAACTTCACCTGGTTAAAATGACTTCAGTTTTCATTGTTTGGGAGGTTTGCATCAGCAGCTTGAATTATCTGCAGAACACACCAGCTCATTTAAACCGGTAAAAACACCAAATAAAGCAGTTTTACTTTAAAAAAACACAAGGTGTTTTCTGACACAGCTTGTCATTGAGGGACTGCTAACTGCCTATGTGAAAATGTTAAAATGTCTCTATCTGGAGCTGCTTTTTGGTTTGTCCGTTGTGGACTTCTGTGTGAACATGATATCCATTAAAGAGGACCTGATCCATATATAGATATAAATGTCTAATAAGGTAACAAAAACACAACAACTCTTATATTCAGCTGATTATACACTAAAGAAAACATACTTATTACATTATATTCCATTTATATAAACCCCTAATTCTTTCACACTGGACCTACAGACTACAACTAATGGTAATTTTCATGACCAGTTATTGTATAAAATATCAAAAAATAGTGAAAAAAGGCCTGTCACACAAGTTTCTAGAGACAAAATACCAATGTAAGATCTTATTGTTGAGAAACAAACATGTCAACATTTGTTCTCAATAATTAACCCCATGTTTTTTCCTGGAAAGAACAATTGTAGCCTAGCAGCTGGTGTGAGACAGTCAATTTGTATATTTAAGTAGGAGTTCTTGGTTTTAATTTAAAAATATTTGAAAGAAATGCCCCACATTCTTGCAGAAAACATGAGAAATGAATCATTAAAGATTCAAGGTTTTTTTGAGGGGTGAGAGAAGTGGACATCAGCATTTCTAAAATCCTAGCTATGGCCCTGGACATAGAGTTTTTTGTGAAATGTCAATTATGGCAAATCCTGAGTGGATGCAGCCATGAAAAGCACACTGGAGAAGCAGAGGATGGGTGGACATATCCCAATAGTTAAGTGTTTATTAATTTGATTATTCACTCATAAAATGCAACATAATCCCTCAAAAGAGAACTTGTCATAATCCTTTAATTGGCTAAATAGGAATATTATAATTATCAGTGATGTCACTGGTTGAATTGGCTGTTTCCTGGTAGAAACGCTGTGAGCCTCTCAGGGACATTAAGGGGATTTTTCGGACGCACAAAAAGCAGATATATCAAAAAGCTTTAGGCTTTTCCATGAAATTATACTGTATAAGTTAAAAAAAAAAACTAAAAATAACAATGCCTCTTTGTATGTTTTTGACTGTAGTGTCCAGGCTGCAGTTTATTTACAGTCGCGCTGAGAGGTGCTCTGTAACATGTCTGTTAATTTAAACAATGCAGTGTCTTTATGCGCATTTTAAATCCCCGGCGCGCCCGCGCCCTTTGACACACATAGCTTTAAGCCATGGCAAATTTGGAGCACAGGCGCCATGTGCTGTACCCTATACAACATTAAAACAGACAAACATCCCATTAAACGACCAATGACAGCACATCCTCGCGCAGAGATGCTGGGAGGGGTGGAGGAGGAGGGGGCGCTTTTGGTGGGTGGGACAAATGAGCGCTATAGAAAGGGGGATGCTGCAGCCCCGTCCCCCTCATATCTCACTCCACCCAGCCCTAGAATAAAAACCACCGGTGACGTGCGCGCAGGGAAGCACCCAGCAGTATGTGCGCGCCCACGGGAGGGGCCGATAGAAAATGGCGAGTCTGTGCAAAAGGCAGCAATGCACGGTAGAGAGGCGCGGCTTTCGGCAGGAACTTGACTCTTGGAGGCACAAACTCATTCACTGTGTAGGTAAGCTCGCTTTGCATTGTGTGTGTGCGTGTGTGTGGCGTGCTCCGGGCGCCCGGCGGGTGCCGGTAACTGTGTGTTTGCGGTAGTTTTTGGTGGAGTGGAGAGCGCCGCGGCTGTAATGTCCACTGGAGAACCTATAGGCTCTACATGAAGCTGTCATTTTTTGTTACGCACGGCTGCTGCCTGGCGCCGCCTGCCTCCCACCGGACATGTCCAAAAATATTCACGTCTTAAGTTTTCGGGCTCGTGCCGCGCGTGTTGACAGGTGCTTCACGCGCGCACTTTGTGTTTGTCACCTGTGTGGTTGTTGTTTTAATCACAGTGTTGTTGGTTTTGAGGCGCGGGGACATTTTTTATACATTATTCCATAGCTGTTTATTTATTGTGAGCAGGGCTTGTCACGTGTGCAGATGGAGCTGCGCTTCGGCCAATCGGCTTCCCCGCTATAGGCCGGCCCGTGCCCGCGTGCGCGCCGCCGGGGTGAGTTTTTGGTGGGGGGAGGAAGGGCGGTGCGCGCTCTCAGTCTCCAAACATGACACCCTCCACCTCCTCCCCCTCCCCTCCACTTCCCTTGAAATCGGCTTTTGGGAGCGCGCATTGCTGCATTGGGGGAAATGTCAGAGGAAATAATTTTGTATTTTAGGGGGAAGGTGAAGGCGGAGGGTCGGCAGATAGAAATGCGCCTTTGCGCTCACGGAAACCGCTTTTGGTACTTGTTGAAACGGCGCTCCTGGATACGGTTGAAAACTCGGTTGAGATTTGGTGGGTTGAGTTTGCATTAAAAACATATTTATTATGATTATTTTTATATTATAAGAGTAAATTTCTGGCACTGCGGGGTCAAAAAACAGCAGCGGCCATGACATGTGTCAGTCTTTGTCCTCCACTCATCCAGTTCTTGACCTCTCCCTGCTTTTTGTCATTAGTTCATGTTTTTATTTGGGATTTTCTAATCCATACATCTCACCACCCCTCCTCCCTCCTCCTCTTCCTTCTCCACCAATCCTCCATTTCTGGTGTATTTCATTAGCTCAGTTTAATCCGGTTACATCGACCTATCCCGATGTTATGGCAAGATTATCATCCACTCTTCGCATCTGATCCCCTAACCTCTCCGGGTTTCCTCTGCTCTCCACCCGGCTCGTAATCTGGCTTTTATCGGCGGTATAAAGCACCATCACCACCGGCACCACCTCCGCAGCAGCAGCAGCAGAGTCGGGGTGTTGCGGCTCCACTTGTTTTTGGACGCACTTCTGCGTCCAGATGTTGCGCGTTGACCTGTCACCTACTTACCCATCCGAGCGCTTTATAATATCTCACATGGCCTGATTCCGAGCAGGCTAGTGGGGCTTTTTAGTAAGAAAACCTCCTAATGAGAGGATGGAGTGTTGAATCAAATGGTTGGTTAATCTCTGACCTCCAGAAAAAAGCTGTAAGAAATCGCAATCAGCAGTGTAAACAAACGGCTTTTCCTTCCTTCACTTGTCTCACATCAGTTTGATCATTTAATGTGGGATTTTTTTTCCACTGAGATTATTAAGCAGAAATATGTTTTCACTTAACAAACGTGTTAACCTATATCCTCTCTTATTAATACTGATGGCACCGCCTGCTTTGTGCCCTGCTTTTGCTTTCATTTATAGTCTAATTAGTGCTGTTTTAATGATTTAGTGGGTCACTGGATGGGAGTTAAAAGCAGCAGAGGTTGGTCCCTTTTTAACACATTTTGAAGGGTCGCCGTTACCCTAGATTGAAAACGAAAAGCTGCATGTGGAGCTATAATAACCACTGTGAGGATGTATTCAGATATCCGAGACTATAAGTCCCTATAGAAATACTATAATAATACCAGAGTCAATAGAGATGCCACAAACGTGATAAAAATACTGTAAGCTCACTATTGTGCACATGCAGTAATATTACAATGATACCAGAGGGGACACAAAGCAGAATAATGAACTCACAGTTGGATATTACAGCTTGTTTTAGCTCTATACGGGGGTGCTCTGTGTGTGTGTATGTGTGTGTGTGTAGGCTGTGTGTTAGTTCGGCATATATCTTCATTTCTGGTTGTTGACATTCATTGGTTTGCTATGCGTGACGAGTTTTAGGGCCGAGCGAAGCAGCAGCTTTCAGCGCTCAGATTGAAGTCTGACATGTTTGTTTGTTTGAAGGCTAATCGGCTCTGAAACTGTGTGAAACTGGAACATCATGAAATATGTTTGTCCTCTGACCAGCTCAGAAAATGTGTCTCCAAAAGTGCTGTGAGTGCTCAAAGGAAAACTTTGAAATGTTGAGCATGCAGCGTGCAAAAGTGTGGCAGGTAGTTAGTTTTATTGATTTAATCAAAGTAAACTTTATTGTCCATTTTGCCATATATACAGGAAAAAGATGTCTCGAAATGCTGTTTCACTCAGACCTCCATCGTAAACATGCAAGTACACAACCAAAAGAATAGGAGAAACTATAAAAGTAGGCAAGTACTAAATAAAATGTATAAAAATACAGTTTAAGAAAGGCACACATGAAAAACACACAAGCTGCAACTTTAAGTATAAGGGCAGTAAGCAGTTCTTTCCATTATGTAATGATTATTCGTTTTTTTACAAAAAAAAAACATGGGTATAAAGGCCACGAGAAATGTGGCAAGAAAAACAAAACGAAAAAAATACTTTTTTTTGTATTTTTACCTCTTTATTAAGGTCCTTGTTTTTTTGTCCATCTAAATTATTATTATTTTTTAAATTTTCAGGTAATTTTCTTTTAACCTAGCCTTCTCATAGGCTTCTTCATAGTCTTCTTCCCATGTTTTTGAAAAAAATCCAAACAATGTGGATTTTGGTTTTAAGATGTTAAATGTAAGGGAAATTAGTTTTTAGGAATAACCATAAAACAGACAGTTTAATCTCAAGATATCATGAAACTCATTTGAGAAGCCTTAAAACTCCAAAAAAAGGCTACAATGTAATAAAAAAGAGACAAAAACTACTTTTTTTTTTTTATCACAAAGGGTGTGTGTGCTGGCCTGGAGATAAGTACACAACATCAAGAGCCATGCCTTTTATTAAACACCCTTTTTATTAATAGCATCAGAGACATTTAGTTTGAAAAGGTAACAATCCTCCAGTTTGTTCCAGTAATGTGAGAGGATGTGGCGCGTCGACGCCGCCAGCCTCATCGTCTTGCCCTGTGCTGTGGTGATAATAAAGTAGGGCCTATATGCTACAGAAAGGTTAACACTATTAGTTGGTAGCAATTATAGCCCAACTGCTGATTCGTTTGGCACATATTCTGGGGGAGAGAGAGCAGCTAATTTGATTGCGTAGAGGTTGTGGCAGTGCTGGAGAGAGACAGTCTGCCAGGGAGAGGCAGAGAGGTGTGAGTCTGAGTGGCAGATAGATCTTTTGCTTCCAACACTTCTCACAGGCACAGCTTCTCCGAGCACAGTAATAATGCCACCGGTTGAGCTGAAAGCCCGCGGCTACAACCTGTTCTTTTGTGACTAAAGACCTCGATACAGTTGTTAACCGGTGACTTATTCCAACCACTGGCAAATTATTTTGGGGTCCCTCAGGTTTGGGAGATTTGTTGATGTATCACTAGCCTATGGAAATATAGATCTTTAGCTTTCCCTTTAATATTTCCGGCTGTATAAAACCTTCCAAACCTTAATTGGCTTTTTTTTTTTTTCCCCCAAAACACACAAAGACGGAAATGAGCAATGAAAGAAGAAATGGCCCAAAAATTGCAAGAAATAAAGTTTAAAAAAATCCTGGAAAAAAAGCGAAAAAAGACAAGAAAATACCTTAAGATCCTGCAAAAAATAAAATAAAACAAATATTTTTTTCTGTAAAATAATTTTAAATAATTAATTATAAGCATTATCTCTAGACAATTTTCCTTTTTTTCTTATAATATCTAATCTCAGCATATCTAATTTTCAAGTCATTTTCTTTTTACCTTTTACTTTTTTAATTTAATTTAATTTTAAATTTGTTTTCAAGTTTCTCTTGACCCTTTTTGCCATGGTTTCTGATCAAAACAATCTTTCTCAGGTCCCAGAGGTTTAAATGCCTCTGAAAAGCATCTAAATGCAGCACCACAAAACTGATGTCAATCCAGGCTCTAAAGGGTTAAAGGTCCAGTGAATAGGATTTAGGGGACACATTGACAGAAATGGAATATAAGTAGTATGATTTTATTTAGTGTATAATCACCTGAAAGTAAGAGTCATAGTGTTTTTGTTACCTTAGTTTGAGCCGTTTATATCTACATCAGGAGCTGGTTCTCGTCTATGGAGTCCGTCATATTGCACCGCCATGTTTCTACATTAGCCCTGAATGGACAAACAAAACACTGGCTCTAGATAGGGACATTTGCCTTTTGCGTCAGTCACTTTAGTTACCAATCCTTCTGCGACAAGCAGCATTGGAAAAACACAGATTTTTAAAAATCTGAAACCGCTTTAATCATTGTTTTTACATGTTTAAATCACAGGATGTTTTTTTGCCCCTGATCCCATCCGAGTCATTAAATATTGATCTTTTAAATTTTCCTAAATAATACAGCTGCACAGTGCACGCTTTAAGTTGCTGTTGCGTGGTGACTGTGGTTGTTATAAGGTCTCTCCTCCAGGCAGGGCGGAGAAACACCATGTGCTATAGCTGAAAGCAAGACTCACACACTGAGCTGAAATGAAACGAGTGCTTGTAACTTGAGTAACTAACGTAAATAAACAATCTTAAATGGTGCTTTTTACAGAATTTGAGGATCAGTATAGCCGATCACAAACAGAAATAAAAAAAAAAAAAAATGGAAATCACACTAATGGCAACTAAAATAACAGAATTTATGGGTCAAAATGACCCCAAAATTACCAATACCTTACACATATAAGATAAGGAAAAAAATAATAAATATTTGGATGAAAAAAATTAAGAAAAAAAAATGCAAAAACAATAAAAGAAAACAAAAAGCAAAGCCCTGATACTGATCTTTGAGATTTGATAACAACATCCGTACTTAAATCACCGGGTCTTGTTTTGGAAGGAAGAGACCTCTGTTTACAATCTTGTCTCTAGGACAAAAATCTGAACAGTAGATCCAAACCAGGAGAAGTTTCATTATTGCTGTCAGTCGACTAATTTTTGCAAGTTGCTGAAGTTCATTGTTGTAATTTAATTTAATGTTTATGTAAAAGGGACACAGTATATTAATGAACATCAGTAAAAAATAAAAATGTAAGCAGGACTGCTTCTTTATGTCCGAAATCTCATGGCAGGTAACAGACATTAGAAATATCAAGAACAATTCATACAGAGGACAAAAGTGCAGTAAAGTAGAAATGAAAACTAAAGTGCAGAGTGCCTTATCTGTGTGTCACGTGATCAGTTGCGCTGGTGCCTTAAGCTGCATGTTTTTTGCTTTAATTCCTTTTGTTTACTGCTGATTAATGAATGAGTTCGATGTGGGAGAGGATTTGTCGGTGTGTTCAGAGTCTCCTCCTGTATCTAATGTTTGAATTGTGATGTGCAAGATCATCCGTTTTTGGTTTATCTTCTCATAAAGTGAGCGAGATCCCTGTGATTTCGTTCTATCTCCGTCTATCTGCTCCCTCGATTACCCGCTGCACTCAAAGTCAAATCCCTGTCTTATCAAGTCAACAAACCCCCCCCGCCACCGCCACGCCTCCCTCTCTAAGCGGACGGCTTTTATTTCAGTAATGGACAGATGGACGCCCCGAGAGATCTGCCTGCCACTTTCTCATCTTGCTAATTCTTTTCATGGGCTTTTTTTTGAAAAGGAAAACAAAACATGGCACATTTATCGGGAGCCGGTGGGGAGAGTGGCAGCGATCCACCCATTCGACGAGACCGGGTGCCAACACTGTAAATCACCGCGTACCCTCTTCATTACAAATGCATGCACCCCCCCCCCCCACCCCCTGCTCGACAGTAATGTGTGTGAAAGTGTGTGTGTGGAGCTATCTCGGGGGTTGATCCATGCCAACCAGGAGCCCCGTGGGAGGAGGGCTGCTCTCTTTGGGGTGGGGGGAGTTTGACTGCAATCTGTGGGAAAGCAAAATACACCACTGGCACCAAGTAAATGTCGACAGAAGGTGTGTGTGTGTGTGTGTGAACCATTTTATTCATCCAGAAAACGTCCACTGAGCCACTGTGCTCTTTTCCAGTGACGTCCTGACTCACGTTCAAACGCACTAACACACCTTTATCTAAACTGCCAGAAGGATTCAAACCGCCGTCGCTCCGGTTTCCCGCCTGCTCCTTTTATCCCCCCTGCAGCCTGAATTTGTTTCTGAGGAGTAAACCATTTCATCTTGTTTTTGCCGGCTGTTGAGGAACTAGTCAAATGTTTTTCAGAAAATAAACCTTATTTTTTACTCGGCCTGTTAAAGTGTGACAGCTTAAAAAGAACAAACTATCTTTGAGTCTCCTGAGAGGAGGAAGGCTGCTGACTTCCTAAAAAAAGGCCTTTTTTTGTTGTGGTTGTTGTTCTTCTTCTTTTTTTAATCTTTAATATAAAGCTCTCTTCTTTGTTGTATTTTGTTTTACTTTGCCAGTGTTATGCAGTTTTCCTCCCCGGGGACCTTTCCGGTGCATCTGATGGCGATGGGAAGCTTTTAATTATTGTTGTTGAGCGTTGGAGCATCTTCAAGAGAAATGCTTTGAGAGTCTTGAAGCCACATGAGAGGCCAAAAAGTTTGTTGTTTAAGTTTAGATGTAAACTTGTCCAAGTTCTGCTTCTTCGTCTTCAGTTGGTTTAATTTAAAGGTGAAACTTAAACCAGAAATTAGTCTGCGACGCTTCGATTCACACTCACAATGACTATTTCTCTAAACACAGTAATTTTTACCTCCTTGAACACGGGAGTTGCTGATCTACTTCTACCTCAATCAGTTTTTCTTTTTTTTTTTTTTAGGTAATTTTTGGGGATTTTCCCTTTATTTAATAGGACAGATAGCATGAAAGGGGGAGAGAGAGGGGATGACATGCAGCAAAGGGCTGAGGGTGAAATCGAACCCACAACCACTGCAGTAAAAACACAGCCTTTTACAAATGTGTTTTTATTAACAGATGCTCGAATTACAGTGCAATTATGACTCCAAAAATGTGTCACGTTTCCATTCATGCATTTGAAATATTAATTTAAATGGGTAAAGCACAAAGATACTCAAAAAAAAACATGGTGGCCTTTTGTACTTGGCGCCTGTGCTTCAATCACTTAGTTTATGTTATTGTGTTTGTTGTTTTAAAGGGTTAGTTTGGATTCACCAAAGTAACACTATAACACAAAAAAATCCCAGACCATCCACTCCTGTGTTCAGCGAGGTAAAGTTACTGTCTTTGTCAATGGAGTTTGGCTTTGAAGAGAGCACAGATTAAGTTTCATTGTCAATTAGCCTTTACTTGGACAAAAAAGGTGTTTGAAACTCTTGGATCTTGCATTTAACGCTGTTTCTTTTTTTACTCGTTTGATGTTTTACAAACCAAATAATGAATAGCTCGATCAAGAAAATATTTGGCACATTAATCAATAAAACAAATAAATAGCTTCATTCCCAACCCTTATGGCAGCCCTCTTCATATTTTTTAGTTCAGGAGACGTTTTGATCATTGTTAAAAGGCTAAAACCAAAATGTGCAGTTTGGTCTTTTGTCCTTCATCATGGTTATGAAACTCTCTGCAAGTGTGTTTGTGTCTGAGTAATTATACTTGCATCTTAACAATGTAGACGTGACCCGGTGGTGTGTGGTGATCCTCATTATTCTGCAGGATATTGCAAGTCACAACAATAAATGATAACAAAATAATTTCCTTCAATTTATCTAATGGTAAATCAGAACCACGTAGAATGAAAAGAGGTGCAGAGGGGCCAATATTCAGCTAATAAATAAACAAAAACATGATATGGATGCTATAGACGCACTGTTTATCAGTTTGCTGGTTGATATTTGACTTTTGCCAATGAAGCGGTAGCATGGATCCACCCCCTGATAACCTCCCATCGTCTTTTATGTTTGTGTTGTTGTTAACCCTTTTGAAACTGGAGCAAATCGGCTTTATATTTTCCCCAAAAACATGAAAAGAAGGCAATGAGCAATGAAAGAAGAAATGACCAAAAAATTTGCAATAAATTAGTAAGACGTACAACAAAATGACCTGGAAAAAAAAACAAACAAAACAACATTGTTTTTGAAAAAAACAACAAACAATGTGTTTTTGTAAAATGTTTCTTTATCCCTAGACATTTTCACTCGCATTTTCACTAAAAAGGTTTCTGTATCAACTTTTTTTCTACGTGTTTTGACAGAAATTGCACCAGTAAAATACTTCTGAAAGGCCTCTAAAAGAAGCACAAGAAAAGTTATGTTAATCCAAGTTTTAAAATAGTTAAAGTGACTCAAGTCCCCAAAACACGTCTTTGTGTGTTGCAGGAACTAGATTTAGTTTGTTTTTTATCTTAATGATGACTATTCTGTGGTGTAAGATGTTAAGTTTGAAGATCTTAAGTCTAATTTCAGCCATTATTTTCTTAATTTGTAGTCTTTCTTTTCAACAATGTGCTGAACAAAAAAATATAGAATTGACAGTTTAAAATAACAATTGTCTTCATACTTTTTTCTGTGAACACAGGATTTTAAATAGTGCATTTGATTGTTAATGATTTTGGTGATCTGAAATCTACCTGAAGTTTTTGACAGTGAAGGACTTCAGCTTCCTCTCTTTTCTTTCCTTCGGGCTCACTGGCGACCAAAGTCCTCCATTTCCTTAAACTAAACTTTGTACACAGCGTCCCCAGCTCAAACCAAAATTTATGTAAGCGTTCCATTGTGTGTGTGTGTGTGTGTGTGTGTGTGTGTGTGTGTGTGTGTGCGCAAGTTCCTTTTGTTATGCGAGCTGCTCGACCTCCTCGGTACAGTTCTTTGGACGGTGACGCCATGTGGGCTCATGCACGGTATGGAGCTTGTGTTTGGAGTACTCACACACACACACACACACACACACGCACACAGTGCTGGTGAGAGGTGTCAAGGCTTTTTAGAGCAGCAGGAATGTTTGCTTGGACCCGCCTTTAGTGAATTCCTCCTTATTCTTCCATAATGGTGGCTTTTGTGTGGAAGGTCATATTTGAGCAATTTGCTTTTCAGGGTATTTGATCAATGGCATGGAGGAGCCTGAGTGTGTTTGTGTGTGTGTGTTTGTGTGTGTGTGTGTGTGTGCGTGCGCTCATTTACCCCCTCTTTGTATGGACAAGTTTTAGACGTTGAAACTGAGGAAATTTTTGGAAAGTGAGGACGTTTTCTTCACAGAGCCGTGTGCGCCTTGTGGTTAAAATCATGCAGCTGTGATGATTAAGCTTCAGGGAATACCTTATTATTTTAATGAGGGAAGTCTTAAATCTCTGCGTCTCCCTGAGAATTCGCTATTAATGGAATTAAACTAAAAGTGTGTGTCATTCAGACCGTCATTAACAATGAATTAATACTTAAGTAGCACCTCGGCACTCCTGAACAAGAGGAACCAGCTAATGAGATAATAATGGAGCTGAGCAGTCGGTTAAGCAGTGCTAAGCTGTCACGGTTCAGAGTTAAAGGGACAGTCTGTGTGCAACTGAATCATTCTGCTCCGAGTCATTACATAAATAATCTGCAACTTTGTCATAAATAAACGCCTGTCATGTTGCTCACATACTGACAGAAAACTAGATTTATACAAAACTCTTGAGACCAGTGCTGCATGATTAGTTAATGGATTAATTAGACCGTTTTGATCCATTATACTGAATACCTGCAGTTTGGAGTCTTGGTTGGACAGAACAAGACATTTGAAGGCGTCACGGTGGGGTTCTGGGGTATTGTATTATATTTTATAAGGATTTATTGAGGAAATAAGCACCAGTTGCGGCCCAATATATTTTGTTTTCTTTAAAAAAAAGGAAAATCAATGACAGACAATGCAAACTTGAGGATAGATGGAGAAGGGAATATAGGTAAAAGGGCCAAACAGGTCAAAACAAACAACAAACGAGCAAAAAGATAATCAAGTATAATCGTAGTCTTGCTGTTATAGATATGCAAACCAGTTACTATTCTGTAGGTGGTTATTAGGAGCACGGCAATGTCGTTTGTTTGGGATAAATATAAATCCAAAAAGAAAAATAAGCTGCAGTTCATAAATTTTTTTTTAGCACAGTATCTTGTTACCTCTCGTCACCAGTGGTGGTCATCAAAATGACCAAAAAATTTTAGGGGTTACATTAATACCCTTTTTTCAACCAAAATTAGCATTTGAATGCAGGTTTCTAACACATAAAAAAACTCATTACAAATAGTAGATGAACTGCTTTTTTCCTCGTCCTTTCTTTTCCTGTAATATTCAACGTCATGAAAAACAGGTTTTTAACAGTAGAAAGCATCATGGAGGCCAGTGATAAAGTGGTTACTTCCTTTTTATATCTTTTACTTATTCAGTGTCTCTTTCAAACTACATTTTTAACGATGTTTGAGCATTACTTGGGCGGAGACAGACGGTATTTTGCCAGCAGAGGGGCTGACAATTAGTGTGCCCACCAACTTGTCGTATTTTAATCACTGCCATATCAATCACAGGTCAGTAAGAGACGGAGGTGATAAATAACTGTAACAACTGCAGAAGGGCAATTGTAAACTTTTATTTGTTTTTTATTTATTTCTTTTTTTTTTATACAAAAGCCAAATGTTAACAGGCGTGAGTTTTTATTTTTGTTGTTTTTTTAAATTTGTCCAGTGATTTTTTTGATCTTTTGATTCCTTTAGGTATGAAATGACAGACAGAGGGATGTTTGGTTAACAATGGGGATGCGCTTTGGCCATTTTGCCAACAAAAAGGAGGGTTGCGTCCCTCCCTCATCCCCTTTAAAAGTTGTCCATTGACAGTACCACAAGTGTAGAAGAGTCATAAAGTCAGAAAATTGATTCAATACAGCAACATTTGCCTAAAGCTGTCAAACACTGGCCACCATAAGCTACTGGTCTTTCCAGACCAACTGAGCACTGGTTTTATTGCTTCTGAATTTAGCAGCTTTTTATTTGCAAGAGGAAGAATCATGTCTCTAAAAGTTTGCCATAAATTTTTATGACGTGAAAAAAAAGACTTGAGGAAGCACACATCAACAAATTGAATGTATAATAGGAACAATGTAAAAAAATGCATGATGGATAAATACAAACAAATGCGATCAAGCAAAGTCCCGTCAGCTGAAGTGCGTTTGCGGATCCTTTGTTGTGGCTGCTGAGCCGCGCTTTGAGGTGAGGGCAGCGCACGTGTGTCGACAGGGTGTAATCTGGGCTTGTTTGTTTAAAGACTCAGTACCCACTGGGCATGGCGGCGTGCCAGGCCACTGCTCCTGCTGCTGCCCACAGGTGCACCCTGGGAAATGTAGTAGCTCAAAGAGGGAGCCAGATGGGCGAGTGGGAACAATAGAGAGAGACGGTGGGGGAGAGGGTAAGAGGAGGGAGTGTTTAGGAAGGTACTTTGCTTTTATACAACAAACCCTGCGAGGACACATGACGGATGAGGTTTGCACAACAAATGACACGGAAACAATGGGCAATTATTTGCAATTCAAAGACTGAATGAGACTTCATTATGTTTTGGCCTTGGACGTCAGATGGAGCACATGGAGATGCAGGTAAACCTGCTGCTCCACAGACAGGGACACACTGTGGTCTATTATATTTTCATCACTTTAGACTTATAGATGGATTAAATAAAAAAGCTTGCTACATGTTATTAACCTCCTCATAACTCAAAATACAGATTAATAACAAAAAACACTTACGCAGGTAGAAGCTTAGAGAGGACTATTTGCATTCTGGTAGTTGTAGGTTTTCTACCTCTTGAGCAAAAACAAAAACTAGAGGCCTTTTGTACAGTTTTCTCTGGTCATGTAGCTCCAATTTCAAACGTATTTGTATCTTTCTGTTGCATAGGCGGCCCAGTTTTTTAAAAGAAAAAAACATTTTTCCAGCAGTGAATGATGTCAATGCATTGAGAAGAATGGTTCTTGGTGTTTGAGTAACGGTCTTAACAAATTTAGCAGAGGAATAATTAACAACAGTGTTTTTGGAAGTCCTTTTTAAAGAAGTAAAAGCAGAATCTAACTAGGTGTGTTTCAGATTCAAGGAAGAAAATCAAGAAAAAAAAGAGTTAAAGTGACACTTGAATATGCAGCAGGGGAACCTCGTGGACACAGGTTCATCCGTTAACACAAAGATCACCTGTTAACTCTCAAATTCCACCTGCGAAGGTGTGCCTGAGCGCTGAATCACTTCCTGTCCATTTTTTTAACCCCTTGAAACAGTTTTCTTGTACTCTAGTGAGATACCTTTCACAAGCTATTTAACCCTTGAAACCCAAGCAAATTGTTTTTAGTTATTTATTTATTTTTTGAAAACATGAGGAAAAATGCAAAAAGCAACGTCGGAATAAATTTTTATCAGAGTGCAAAAAATCAGTAAAAGATGAGTTTTAAAAAATTAGTTTAAAAACAGAGGGAAAATTATTTTTTAGCCATTTTCTTGTTTGTTTTGTCTTCTTTTTCTTACTTTTACTTTCTTTTAATTTCTTCTTCTCATTATTATCATTATTTTGTTTATTTTCAGCTAATTCTGTCATTTTTTATTTCAAGTATTAAAAAAAAGAAGTCTTTTATTCAAGTCAGTTATGTGGGGATGTCTTGTTCAGTTGCTTATTGCTTTGCACACATGTTTTTGAAAGAAGTCAAACCAATTTGCTCGTGTTTTAAAAGAGTTTAACTCTCTGTGTAAAAGATAATACGCTCTCAGTTAGAAATCAAAACATGATTGGAAGAGGCGGGCAGGACCTGAACGTGTGAATATGTGCTCACTTTATTGGCTTCGGTTTGCTTTTATCACTGAAAATGTGATGTTATGGCATGTTTTGGTCTGTCTCCACCTGACAGCCTGTCAAACTCTGTGCAGGGAGTAAAGGCTGAAGAGAGTTAAGAAAAAAAATCATTTTTTGTACGTGAAAAGCCTGATTCGTACACGCGGAAATTTGTAATTTACAACGCTGCCACTTGTTCATTTTATTTTCGGCCTCTCATTCAGTCTGCATGGTTCACTATCAGTACTCTTTTCTCTCGTTGTGGTTAATTATCTTTGCAAATAAACTTAACCTGTACCCTTAGAGCGAGCCCTCGTCTCCGCCACGTCAGTGTGAGCTCATTTCAGAGCCGTCGCCGCCACGTTCAGCAGAACAACAACCACAGAGGGGGGTCTCTGCGATGTCAGCGCCGTTAAAAAAAACACACAGCAGCTTCTTTGTATGGAGAGCAGAGCAAAGGACCGTCTCCTGTGATGGTCTCTGAAGCTGTGGGGTGTGTTGGGGTTTGACTCACACTCACGCTCGCTCACACACACACACACACACACACACACACACACACACACACACACCGCCTGAGGAAGACTGACCTCCTTGTCATTCCTCCGCACAGTCCGGGCAGAAGCTCCACATTTTTCCTTGACATTTTTTACTAGTTTACTACTTTTTAAAAATAAAAATTGTAAAATAAATAAAATAAAACAGTTTAAAAAGTGACAGATTTCCCCCAAATTTGCAGTGGGTATTCATGATCCCCAGTGGATGAATCCTAATATGTCTGGTGTTTGCTGCCCTTTTCTCTGTTGCCACCATCCAGGCCCACATCTGTCAATAACAAACTGTGTTAGAATTTTATTGACAAATTTGCTGAGGAAATTTGTGATCCTGGAAGATAAATCTTATATTTCTGGCAACCTCACTCTGTCTTCTCTAGTGTCACCATCAGGCCCAAATTTCCTTGTGTAACACTTATGTCAGTGGCAAACTAATTTAAAACCTAATTGACAGATTTCCCAAAAATATGCTGTGGATATTCATGATCCCCAGAGGATAAATCAGAGTGTTTTTGGGTTAGGGTTAGCCTAACCATGAACACACACACACTGTACTTAATTTTGACTTGGACCCACATACGCTGTCCTGCTGCCACTAATACTCACTGCAGACTAAATGTTAATTAATCCTCTGCTGAAAATAGTCCCCCAATATATGTAAACGAGTGTAAAAGTACAGTAAATATTGAATGTGATTGTTTCCTCCATCTGGGCCACAAAGATTTAACTTTTGCCCTGCTGCTGGAAACAGCCCTCAGGCTTTCACTTCGTCCTGTTTTACATGACTAAAACATCTCACGTCCCTCCATATGTGAGTATTTTACGATGTTGGTTGTTTTGTCGTTTCTGTTATTTTATAAAAGGCTGGTTTGTTCGTCTAATGCAGGAGCCATTTTCTCCTCCTCCAGGCTGCGCTGGCTTTCTGATTAAAAAATTGTTCTATTATTTTTACCCAAATCACACAACAAAGAATCGACTTCTCATTGGCTGCCATGAATCACCTGCCGGGGGCCCGTAGGGGACAACAGGGGCTTTCAAGTGTGTCAACACAACTAATAAAACATGAGCAAGGTGAAAATCAAAACAGGCTTTTTAAAAGTGTCAGAGGCATTTTTATGTCCATTTATTTTTAATTACTTTGTTGTTTTATGAATTTTAAAAAGGCTTTTGCCCCAAAGCCGCCATTAATGTCTGACCCCGGTCACCAAACTGTCAGTTCTGATGTGACTCTTTAATTCTTAATAGTTGATATGCATGACCTCCTTTATTATCATAAAAAGTCTAAGGCCATCGGTGGCTGCTTGTAGAGGCTAAAATGCTAAATGCATCTAACAATAAACATGTTTGTGCAGAGCATACAAAAATATTGATGCATTTACTTTCTGTAGATCTTCAAGCTGTCAGGACTAAAAAGCTTCTGTTGAGCGTAGTGTGAGGTAAGAAAGCCATAGATTTATCAGATTTATCAGAATTTAAAATGATTTATGTATTAGTGTATACGTGCATGTCAAGCAACGGCATCATACAACATTGATTCAATGCTAAAGTAAAAAACCTTTTAAAGGATCAATACATTTGGTTTTGGTATTTTCATGCCATTTATTTATAGTTGACACAGCCTTGAAAGGTTTATTTACCTATTTGGAAAAAGAGTAAAATGCATCTAGAAAAAGGATGAAGGCGCAAGAAATCCCTTATTTAAAACCAAATAAAGTTGATAAAAATAGGTGTGACAGCGCTGGTTAAAATTTACATTAGATTCAATGAGTATTAACCCTTTGAAACCTCGATTTAGACACATTCACAATCTACTTGACCCTTTAAAAAACTGGGCAGATTAGTATGATTTCTTTCTAAAACATGGGGAAAAAAGGCCAACTTGACAAATGTCTCACAGATTACAAGAAATTAAAATTTAACAGAAAAATTATCTTCAAAAGAGGGGATGATTACTAAAAACATTCTCCCCAAAAATAGGGAAAATGTCCTGAAAACTTAATTAATAATATTTTTTTTACAGAAAAGAAAGAAATACTTTTAAAATACTTTAAATATATATGTTTTAATTTTCAGCACTTTTTAGGAAATTGATTTTTTCGTAATTTTCTTGTAACTTTTTAACAAATTTTTTGCTAACTTTGGCGCTGTGTCTAAAGTTAAGTTGCTCGTGGCCCTCTCCCCACGTTTTTGAAAGAAGTTAAACCAATTTACTCAGGTTTTAAATAGTTAAAGGACATCCTGTGGGCTTTAGTGAAACCGGGATGCTGATTTTTCCTCCAGACTTGAGCCATTTCTTCAGCACCGCCTACAGCCCACCTTAACTCCCACCTTACCAGCCATTTCTGCTTCTTTGTCTACAACCCTGCTGTCTGTTATTCACCTAGTTCTTTTTCTTTCCCGCAAACCGCCTGCTGCTCTCATGGTCGCTCACATACGTCTCTTGTCCAGTTTAATCGGCGTGCACTCATTGTATTCCATTATTGTTCTGCAAGCACAAACGGTATGCTAAAAGCAGCGGATGAATTGTGCTCTCAAGAGTTTTCACCTTGAAGCAATGTAAAGACGAACATAATGGCCCCCTGCCCCACTGCCTTTCAGTGGTTGATTTTGGGCATAAGATCAGAACTACTGTTGGTTATTAAGGAAAAAATTCTTGTGCAATTACTTCAGAATTTTGAGATCTTATGGCATTCCCAAAATTTGTTAATGTACTTTACAGTCTTCCTCTTATTCTTTCTCTGACATGTTATGTGGGATCTAACATGAGAATTTTTGATTGTGCCCTCAGAAGAGATGGGATTGCAACCTGGTTCTAATCTGCTTTTTTTAAAACCCTAAAATCAATAACGTTTGAGCTTATCGATACCGTTATCGAGTCTGTTGGGCATATAACGTAACCTTACGTTTCGAGTGGAGTAATATCATTTAAATCCAAGTGCACCCAAATTTTGTAGCAAGTCCTGTCAGTTAAAAATAGTAATCCAATCGACAGGATACAAGCTTTTTAGCTCACAGAGGCTTCATGTGGTCACTTGTTGTTAACACGACCCCATAGGAATAACTTATGTAACTGGTTGGGATAGATAATTTTCACCTGTCAGCATCATTATGTACAACTACTGAGCACTCGGCTGGGTCACCAGTCAACATGTATCCCCTTCCCACTGAAATTAGCAGGTTTCTAAACCTAAGTATGAGCGAATGGCTGTATTCCCACTGCCACTGAACCTACCACTGGAGAGTGGCTGGCAGCTGGCATGTATGTATGTGTGTGTTGTCTTGTTGGTGTGTCCATGTGACGTCACAGACAGGCAGGAGAACAGGTTAACAGTAGAAAGCAGCAGGATCAGAGGTCTTTGAAAACTTTTCAGTGGTTTCTTCTCGTTATTTATCTCTTACTTATTAAGTCCCCCTTTCAAACTCAGTGCAGATGTATTTGTATCAGTGTTTTAGCTGCTTAGGAGGAGACGGAGAGTAATTAATGACGGTGCGTCCTTGCATCTCTCTGGTTAAGAAATCTCTGAAATAAGCGCGTTCACTTGAGTGTTGTGTTTCCATCAATGCTGATGAAATGCTGATAAAACCTGCGTCTCCTGCAGAGTCATTTGACCCGGTGATGTTGGTGGGCGTTAGCAGGGTTTTTGTGCAGTGGGAATGAGGCTCTAAAACACGATTGCTTTGAAACAGTCGTGATCCTGTCAGAACATGAATCCACCATCGGAATAGCAATTCTGACAACCAAATACACAACAACCAAACATTTTGATAATGTTAATAGCTTTAATTCAGTGTTAAAAGATAGCTAACAAAATGCCAATAACATGCATGCTCATATTTTTGATGATGCTGGCTGTAAAATGGTCTATAAAACAGAAAAGCAGGAAATCCTCACTCACAAGAGGCTTGAACCAGAGAATTTTTCTGTCAATTGATTAACCTTTGAATGGACTGAACCCCGACTCAAGCTGCAAGTAAAGGAAGCTACAATCCAGATGTGTTACGCTTTGTTTAACGGTTACACTCTCGTAAGCCAGAAATTTTAAAATTATTCATCCCTCTTAATTTATTTTAATTCCACCACGAGCTCTGATTTATGGATGGTCATTAGTCTCGGACAAAACCAACCTGGCAACCCCTGCAGATAATTTATGGTTACACAGTGCAGTGGGACAGTAAAATTATTTAATGCACCTTGACGCTCACAAGCCTCTGCATCTGGCTTTCACCCAGCACTATCCTGGACACACACACACACACTCACACAACACACACACACACACACACACACACACACACACACACACACACACACACACACACACACACACACACACACTCGCACATGCATGCACAGTTACTGTACATGCAGACTTGGAGTCGGGCCGGATAAGTGGAGGTGACAGGGCCAGCTGTGCTGTGTGAGGGCTGGGCTGGTTGGCAGAGCTGGGGGCTCTCAGCTCTCCTCTGTGTGTGACCGTGTCACCCTCAGTTAGGTGTCAAGCCCACCAGGCTGCACCCACACACACACACACACACACACACACGCACACACACACACACACACACACACACACACACACACACGCGCGCACACACACACACACACACAATGCAATAAAACTGAAGGTCAAGCAACAAACGCTGCTCTGCCGCCACCGTCACTGCCGTCACCATCAGGATAAATGTCACTTGTATTTTTATCTCCTCCTCTCTGCTGCATCTTTTCTCTCCTCTTTCTCATCCCTCCATCCTTCTTTCTTTTCCTTTTACTTCACCTCATATTCGTCAACTTTTTCTCCCCTCAGATATAATTTTTTCTTCTTCTCCTCTCTCCTTAACTCGTCCGTGTCTACGCAAATTTTTATTCTGCCTTCAGTATTTTGACATTTTATTAAAATTAAGTCAAGCAGTGTCACCACAGGCCCTACTTTTTCGGAGGCAGGAATAAAGGAATCAATCAGCCGTCAGGAGTCCGCTGCTCGCTGAAGGATCTCTTGAATTTTTTTCATTTCATTTCTGCCAAGAGGCACTTATATTCATCAACTTTTTTATCCTGGTAGATTTTCTAACACCCACCCTCCGATGAGTGTGTGCATGTGTCTCTAGACACAAACATGCAGAGTGTGCTGCAGTGGCAGCTGTAGACATTTTCGTCTCAGACTTAATTGAGGCGTAGGCAGGTTGGCCTTTTTTCCCCCTCCATATTTTCTCTCTGGTGTTTGTTTTTTGTTTTTTTTTCAAATGCGTTCATATTTATGATATGTTTCCTCTCACTGATATTAATATTTCTTACATGTATGTACAGATGTCGTGCTGCTGTGGGCAGATCATGTGAGTGTCCACATTTCTTTATTATTTATATACATGGCCCTTGAATGATTTGTGTGCACACAGTGACCCCATACAAGTGTGTTGTTTCAAAAAAAAAACAAAAAAACAAAATCAAAGTGAAATTTCTGAGCGTTCAATTTTCAAATTTGGAGATAAATCATGATCCATGTTGGAGCAAATATTTTCAAAGTAATCACTTTTTCAGTGCTTAGAAAAAAAGATTTAGATAATGTTTAGGGTTTGGATGATGTGAGAGATTTTTGTGACTGTAATTTGTGTTCATTTTGCGTGCTTTGCTCAAACAGCTGCATGAAAGACATTTCTCTGTGGTTAATTACCACGACACGCTCCCCCAGTTTCTTTCAGTCTCTGCTGTCTGTGTTGCAGTTTTGACAATGAAAACAATGAAAGCTCTGTGTTGCACTCTGAGGAACCGAGACCCGTAGAAATGAATTTAAGGGTCAAAACCAGAAGGACAAATTCCTTTTGAGTATTATCTAAGACAAAGATGGTTGTAAAAGTTTGGGGGACAGGAAGCAGTGAGGTGGGCGGGGTTATATTTAGCAGTGAGGGGTGACGACTGGATGCATATGAAGCTTTCTTTGTTGACTCACACTTAGAAACTACATTTGAAATAATTTTTGCCCCAAAAAAAGCTGAGGAGAGAAGTCAACTGCGACTCCCAGGGACTATTGCGGTGAGAAACATCCGTTTGCTGAGCTTAAAATTGTTGCTGTGCAGCTTTACGTTTGATGCTGGAAGGTCGTAGTTTCTGAGTCTTCTGACTTTGACATATTAAATGCTTTTAGGTTGTAAAGTGGAAACAACATGAAAGCTGCAAAGAAAATGGGTTTCATTTTAATGCTAAAAGTGTTTAAACAAGAGGTTGATAGCTGTTTCTAGTTTATTTATATATTATTTTTTAAAATATTTTATATGTTTCTATATATTTTTGTGTTTAATGTAGGTCACGCTACATGGACAGCAGTTAACATTAGCACCACATTACATTTTACAATGTTAAAAAATGTAACAAAAAAAAAAGGATATTTAATACATGAATTAATAACAAAAGTATCTTAACATTGACTTTTGCTGGACATGTTTATGCATCTCTGACATAAAATCAGCAACTCGTGTTATGAAATAATGTTATAAATGTTAGTATACTGGCCTGGCATGCTTTATAGTTAAAGGTTTGCCTGCTTGCTGCAGCTAATAGATGCAGATACTAAAATATGAAACTATTAAAAGTAAATGACAGCTACTAGGATTAAAATAACAACATACATCATTTTTTTACCACCAATTTTTGACACTGTTTCCATGCTTTCTGCCATTTCTGCTGCATCACGCAAACGTCACAACTCGGTAGCTTTATCATAGAAATTTCCCAATTGCCCTCTCATAAACACGACTTTTTAGGACCTCTCATGTGCTCGTAACTCGTAAATATGATTAATGCGATATTTCCGAGGAGCACATTAAGGCAGCATTATGGCCGAACTTCAGAGGCTGATTGTAGCATATACAAGCTGCAACTAACTGCCATTTTCATAATGACAAATCTGACAATTATATGTATATGTATATATGTATATATGTATATGTATGTCTAAACAAGTATGACCAAACAATTTTGGCCGTATACTGTAGTTTAGTTTGCCACTAACCTCAAATTTTAATCCATGTGAATCAAGTGGTTTCAAACTAATTGTATTTTGACGCGTTAAAAAATAATAAGTCAGGGTTTGAACCGTGTCAGTTTGTTGGAAGGATTTCTTCTGATGTGTGACATCAGTAAGGAGGCAAAAAAGCTTTAAGAAGCTGCATAAAACACATTCTCTCTGGCTGATTATTGTCGCAGGCTTCTGCAATTTGGATGTTTTGTCTGCTAGTATGCTCTGCTCTGTATAAATTGGTGTAAAAGATCTGATCCGCAACGACACACTCATGTGAGCCATATAAAAGGAAATATCCCCCCATTATCAGAGGGGTCATAAGCAACATGCGTTCTGTCCTTCAGTGCCTTTACATTTGTCCCCAAAACTTGTCTGTTTCTGCAGAAATTTAGTCCACCAGCTGAGTGTTCAGAGGAAACTTCTTTAACAGGAGTTTCATTTCGCTGCACGGGCCTTTTTTATGTGGCTTTTATATTGAAAACATAATGGGAAGCAATGTCAATATTTACATTTTATTTCATATATTTTATATATCTTGCTTGATGTAATTCAGAGATTTGAAGCTGCTGCTTAGTGACCCTTATGTAGGATGCAAAATATTTTTCCGCTGCTGCGTGATTTTCTGCATGGAATAAATTTGTAATTTAGCCAATAAAACAACAACTTCACTGTCACATTTAATTACAGTTATGTTGCAGAGACTTAAATAGATCTCTTGCAGTGTTGACACCAGTTCAGGTTTTGTCAGTGAAACAATATAACAGCATGAAAACAGGATAAATGTGTTTCAGTGTTAAATGTAACTACCTGAAGAGCACAGGCATTTCTTTTCTGCAGTTAATTCACATGTCATACTTTTAACTGTTGTTTTTCTGTCATGAGTTCTGTCATGCAGAACGTGAATATTACATGGCGAGGAAAAAAATCCGATTTTTTGAATCTGGAATAAGGTTGACTCCTGTTTTTTTTTTAGCTTTCACATTAATTAGGTTGTGCGTATTTTTGTGCTTTTTTTGTCATATGTAAAGGCCTTAACTCTTGGCAAGAAAATTAAGAAGCTTATTTTCATTATTTAATTATTTTTGTTTAATTGTAGTTTTTTTCTGTTACCTAGTAAGCTAACCAATAAAGTCTGATAGTAATAATTATTATTTAAAATAAGTATTTATAACACACTTTTAAAAACAGTTGTGTTACTCAACAAAGGGAGCAACACAAGTGAGCTTAAAATAAGTAAAACTAAATAAAATAAATAAAACGATGAATTAAAATTTTAGAGAATGAGAAAAGTCAGTTTGGATCATAAAACATGCTGGGAATTTTCTGTGTTGCGATACTGTAATTCATAACCTGCCTTTTCAGGTGATTACTGCACTGATAGGTCGCATTGGTTGATGACATTAACAACAAACATTTTAATATATCAATATCTGACAAGACTTTGACACAAATTCTACTTATGATAGAAAGCAACACTGGTTTGATTTTTTTCAAAAAATATGTGGGAAAAAACCCAATAAACACCTTGATAATAAATGACGTGCAAATTTCAAGAAATTTTGAAAATTATTTTTTTCTTGAGAAATATTTTTCAAAATATCATAGTTCAATATTTTAAATTATTTTACAGAATCATTATATGTTTAAGTTTTTTATTTCACGTAAGTTCTCTCTCCCGTTTGTTTGCTACTTGTTTGTTTTTTTTTTCCCCCCCTCTAATTTTTAGGTAATTTTCTTGTATTTTTCTCCTAATTTCTTGCTAATTCCCTGTTAGCTGCTCATTGCGTTTTTCCCCTTTGATTTTGAAAGACCCGGACAGTTTTGTGGTGATTTTCAGTTTATGCCATAAATAAAAAAAAAAGTGTCCGTTGCTCAGTGTTTCCTTATCTGTGTCACACTGTTTTGCAGTGTGTGAGTTTTGGATGTGGTTAATGAGTTGTGAACATTTTGTGAACTAAGGTGTGTCGCAGCCTATCAGCGGCTCTTTGGACCGTCCACCTTTGGACTGTGAGCACAAATTGGGCAGGAGGCGGTTTAGGGAACAGTTCAAGGATAGATACAGCCATAAAAAAAAAACACACCGAGGAGAATGGCTTCCTCTGTGTGTGTGTGTGTGTGTGTGTGTGTGTGTGTGTCTGTGTGTGTGTGTGCGCGCTGTTGAGCGAAGCTAACTAGGAGAACATTCCTCTATATTAGTGATAATATCATCTAATATTAATGCGAGGAGGCTCCTCTGTTGCTGTGTCAATATTGAACTCTAGAGCTGCTCTCCCTCCTTTCTCCTTCCTTCTCTTTCTCTCTTTCTAACACACACACACACACACACACACACACACACACACACACACTGGCAAGAGTACACCAGACCTTTGATTTGCAAAAAGGGAAATATTTATGACCAGTTGTTAACGCTCTCTTGGGTACAGCGCTGTGCTTGTATGGAAGTATATTAATGACAAAAAGATCAGAGCGAGCACAAAACAAATTCAGGACTGTGAGTGAAACTTTAACAGATTCGTTAGAGCAGAATCAGATTTGAGCGTTCACTCCTCATCATGTGAGCGCTCATTTATGAATCCGATCTCAGTTTTCTGCAGTTCTTTTTTGAGCTCTTGGAGTTGCTAAAGGTCACTTGCCAACAGCTTTTGAGGATGATCCCACATCCAGACATCAGGATCATGTCTGTCAAAAATTAAAGTCCTCACAAAGAGAGAAAATGTCCTTTTTTGAAGACACTGGCAACCACATGAATATTTAGGACAACGTGTTTTATATATATTATATATATTTTCAGTTATTGTGGCCATGCGGCTCTAACATTGTAAATTGAAGTTCATCCATCCTCACCGTCGACTTCTATACATTCATGCTGGTACTGGTCCATACCTGGGGAAATGTGCACCACAACTACATGCAAACTTCTTGGGTTGTGCACACTACAACCTTGTGCAGACCACAGATGTATATATGGTGCAGACTTTGCCAAAAATGCAAATAAACTTGTTAAAAAATACTTGTAAACAGCTAAAAATGTGTTGCAATTCTGAGAAAAACCTGGTTCCCGATTGCCTGCTCTGAAACTTTGAAGTGAAACAGAAACTTTACTTGATATATATTGACTCCGGGCTTGTCGTCAGTTCTCTGAAGCGTTATGTAAAGCCCCACGCTGCAGGTCGTCAGGAGCGGTTCCTTAGCTTCGTCACATGACCACAGACTGTAAAAATAATGGACCAAGCTTCTGTGGAGTCACCTATTGGTTTATGGACTCCTGTTTTGAAGCCCCAAGTTGGGCATTTTGTTTTTTTGGAGAAAACAGCTCCACCTTTAAATAGTTATAACTTTAAGCTTTAAAAAAATGTAAACAGATGAGTTATATAAAAATTCACTCCTGCACAGTTGTCATGAATGTTGAAATTGGCTATAAAGACCAAAAGCGGATTCGAACCAGGCTGTAAACACGTTTATTTCTGCTGTAAAGTTTTTATAACATCTATGGGGGTTTACTCTGTTTTGGAGCCAGCCTCAAGTGGCCACTAAAGAAACTGCAGTTTTTGGCATTTTTCAGCCCGAGAAGTTGACACTTTGATGAACTCCTGAAAGTTTGAATGCACGTTCTACAGACCGTCATTGATACGCTACCAGGTGGAAGTGCTCAGCCACGCTCATTATGTGTCTTGTAGCATGTAAAAAAACACCATATGGACACGTTAACAAGGTTAAAAACACAGAATTCACTGGAGGGGATCTCTGTGTTAATTTGACTCTCAAAATTACTTCAACAAATAATTGCGCGAAGCT
The DNA here is from genome assembly GCF_008729295.1 of Plectropomus leopardus. NCBI lineage: Eukaryota > Metazoa > Chordata > Actinopteri > Perciformes > Serranidae > Plectropomus > Plectropomus leopardus. The sequence goes on from NC_056466.1 coordinate 2,107,780, forward strand.
GCGTCTGTGCACTCTTAAATATCGATGTGCAGACTGAGAAGTGCAAAATTCGTTTTGTAGTGTATTTTTTTGTAGCTGCTGCCAGTATACTCCCATAAGTGTGTGTGTACGTGTGTTTGTTAACTTTGAGCCTTCAGTGGAAGACATATAGATATTTCCATTTTAGGACCTCCTCTGTTCTGGGCATGCTCACTGAGGGTTTGTGTGTGTGTGTGTGTATGTATATGTGTGTGTGTGTAGTAAGACAACTTAAAAGCAGCCATATGGTCATATCTGTGTGTGTGTGTGTGTGTGTGTGTGTGTGTGTGTGTGTCTGAGCATACACAAGCCTATATATATGTGTGTATGTGTGTGTGTGTGTGTGTGTGTGTGTGTGTGTGTGTGTGTGTGTCTGCAGTAATGTATATGTGTGTGTGTCACGTGGTCGCTCCCTATTAAACTCACTGCAGCACTTAGCCTCGGCTCCAAAATGGCTTCAGATCTCAGGCTCTCAACATGGGGTGTTCCTTTAATGCCACGGTGTTTTTGTGTGTGTGTGTGTGTGTGTGTGTGTGTGTGTGTGTGTGTGTGTGTGTCCATCTGAGTGTGTGTGTTTGTTGGCAGTGCAGGTGCGCAGGGGATTGTCGTCCCTGCACTTTCCTTTCCTTTTTCGAAGAAATCATTTTTCAGCTCTGCAGGACGCATGTTACGCCTCCAGAGCTTCTCAAAGAGCAAATCAAAATTGGCACCACTTTTCTTTTTTTTTTTTTTAAACATAATAATGATAATAATAGCAATAATAATATATAATAATATGGAATTGCTTATGTAAAGCAGGTGAAAAGTTTTTTTCATTCCTCAGCGGCAGTTTGTTGAGTTTGGTCGCGGGGTGGAAAATTGATTAATCCCCTCTCTCTTTTTGTATAGGAATTGTGAACCATTAAGTTTCACTTTAACCCTTTGAAAACTGAATGAATTTGCTTTTTTTTCCCTTCACACACATGGGAAGAAGGCAACATTAGAGGAAGTGACCTAAACATTAGCAAGAGAAAAATAAGAAGTACAAAAAAATCCTGAAAATTAATTTAAGAAATAATAAAATTTAAAATGACCTTGAAGGAAATTAAAAAAATTATAAAATATTTTGTAACACAATTCTAAATGTTTAATTATAATAATTTGCAGTAAATATAGTTTTTTTCCTATATTTGTTTTTTTTCCCCTTCTTTTTGCCCCTAGACATTTTTCCTTTTTTTTTTAAGAATAAATTTCTAAATTTACAAATTTCCTGCAATTTGTGGAACATTTCTCACCAAGTTGCTCATTGCCTTTTTACCCATGTTTTTACAGAAATCACACCTATTTGCTCAGAGTTTTAATGTTTAAAACATGTTAAAAAAATCTGAAAGCAGCACAAGAAAAGTCCCTGTCGTGGAAGTGGACTGATGGCGAGCCACTTGCTTTTGTTCCGCCTACATTTGTTGACCGGATCATGTGACGCACAGAGGCACAAAAACACAATTTCACGTCCCAGGTTTAACCCATGACCAAAGCAAAACACACGGTCGTCTTTGTGATGCGTGACGACTTCAGGATTTTGTCCCTGCAGCTGAAATAGTTAATAGTTTGCCAGATAACGTTCGCTGACTACATCAACTTTAAATTGAAGCCAAAACCGAATCCCCGTGTTCAGTATTGCCAGCTCCTCCATGTTTGTTTGTTTTAGTGCCGTTCGTTGTGCAGGCTTCCCCTCGGCCTTTCAGACGAATCATCAGATGACATAAACGAAAAAACCCAGATGTGGCATATTCTGACATTTTTTTTTTTAATTGTTGGACAATAAATTTCATCATATCGCACAGCCCTAAATTATATCAAACATTAAAATGAGTTTTTTTCCCCAATAATCTGCATGACGTCAAAGGTCCCAATTATCACAGCAGACAATTGTCTTTGTGTGTGTGTTTTAGGGGAATTTCTGTCATTTAATCATATATCCCCCCCTTATACGCCCTGCTCTCTGTGAATCACTTCCTTTGTCCGTCAAACTGTAAGCAGCACGACTTCATGTGAAAATCATATGATAACAAGAATCTCTCTCACACACACACACACACACACACACACACACACAAACACACACACATATACATACAGAAGTCCAAAAATATGTCTTTGGCCCATCAGCTCGGGGCCTCCTGACCTCGTTAACTCACCCAGATTTCAACCAATCCTCACATCTGTCGGAAGCTTTTCAGGCTAAAAGATGTGAAATCATCTCTGCGTCTTTATTTGTGTGTAGCCTACGTGTGTGTGTGTGTGTGTGTGTGTGTGTGTGTGTGTGTTTACACAAGCAACCATCCGTTCTCTTCTGTAAAACTCATCAGTGCAGCTGCTTTTGATTTTCACGCTCAAGGTTAAAGCTTGTAGGTCTGGTTTTGTAACATCTGTGATTTACTGCACATAATTCACAGAACCTGCTGGTTTTTTTTTGTAGAAAGTTTTTTTTTGTAAAAAATAGGGCAGAGTATCTTTAACCACTTCACAATGTGATGTGATTGTGATTTAGAGAACTATGGTGCAATTATAAAAGTTATTTATGCATCTTGATGCATGAAACTTCAGGTTTTATTTATCTCACTGTGTGACGACTTGTATCATCTGTGGTTAAATAAAAATAAAAGATATAAGTATAAAGATATAATAAACAGAAAGAAGTAGCCGAGATTAGAACGTAAATGCGACACATTTTGGTTCACCCTCTTATTGGTTCAGCTGTAAGGAACGTACGCCCCGGCCTTAAAAAACTGATGCTGGTGATCATAATATTGAAAATATTGAGAAACTTTTCTGCATTGAGAGGTAATCTTTCAAGAGAGAATGGAGATTCATCTGTGGGTTTTTTTTTATCTGTGGAGCACCTCAAACCAAAACTATCTGAGTCTCTGTGGATATTTTTTTCGAAGCGAGGGACCATTTTTTATTTTGTTTGTTTTTATTTTGCTGCTTCATTGTAGTATTTCCTGCCCTAATCTTCCGCTCCTCTCATCTCTGTTGGCGGCTCATAGTGTCTGTGATGTAGAAACTGCAGCTGCTGCTTGTTCTGCTGTGAGAAACTCCTGACGATGAGGCTCAGATAAAAGTGAAATTCGTTATAGTATTTTCTGTTTTCTCCATAAAAACGCTCGCAGTGTGTGGTGGTTTCACCTCTCGGGGCCGAAGCTCTCCTGCAGAGTCAGACTGGTGTGAAATGTTGAGAGTTGGTTGCTGTATTTCTATGTTCTTTTCCCTCTTTTGTATTTACATGCACGACTGTGTGTTTGGCTTTTGTAAAGTTAATGAAGCACAGGCTTTAACGCCCACATCATGTTGGACCAACAAACACAGACCAGGGTCGAGTGCAAAGTAACCTCGGTGACATCAGGGGTGATTTTAAGTTTGATATTGAGTTCGAAAGTTCTTGCTGAACTCTTTATGATGAATAGAGAAGTATATTTTTATATATAAGACTGTAGGTTATTGTTTAAGTGAAATGTGAAAAGACACTTCTTCAATAGAGCCACCAGGATACGATATTATTGCAAATTTGTGGCAAGTGGAAGATTGTGAAAAGATTAATTATGATTATTTATTTTATGTTTGTAATATTGTGATTTCTAACCTTTTTGAACTCCAAATGATCTCCCCAAAGGAAATCTTTGCCAGAATCTGTGTGACCTAATAACATTTTTAAAAGTTTTCAATCTTCTTCATCCCCATTCAGTCAGTTTTATTGCCACAAAATGTATCTTGATAACTACGAAAGCAAAATATAATCAAAATAAAGCTTGTTTATCAAAAAAGGTGCCAGTGGAGGATCCTCTACACCCCCCAACGGAGGTCCTCGCTACCCCTAATGTCCTAAAGTCCAAGAAATGTCCTGAAATGTCTTAAAACCTAGAAACATCCTTAAATACTACAAACATCCTAAAATTGTAGAAATGTCCTAAAAACTGAGAAATGTCCTAAAATCCAAGAAACGTCCTAAAATTTGAGAAATGTGCTAAAATCTAGAAATGTTCAAAAATAAGAGAGACGTCCCAAAATTTTAGAGACACCCAGAAATCTGAAAAATGTAATCTAAAATCCTTGAAACATCCTCAAATCCTATAAATGTCCAAAAATCCAAGAAAGGTCCTGAAATCCATAAAGAGCCTAAAATAATCAAAATGTCCTAAAATCTGACATATGTTCTATAATCTGTAAATGTCTGAAAAGCCCAGAAACATCTTAAAATCCAAGAAATGTCCAAATATTCAACAAATGACCTACAATCCTAGAGACATCCAGAAATCCTAGAAATGTCCTAAAATCTTAGAAACACATGTGGGGGGGGCCTCCTGTCATTTTGCAAAAGTGGCCCCAAAGCAAAGCTACTTGAGTATCCTGCCAAACTGTATTGAATATTTCCCCCCACTCTAACTGTTCACTTGCTGGTTGTCATTTTTAAATGTTAGATGAAGTTATGACTTCTGGTGTCCATATTTTTATGTCTCTACGTCTGTGTGTAAGTACACAATGCTTTCATAACACAAGCATCTTTTCTTTTTTCGCACAAAAGAATTGCATAATGGTCTTTTTTGCCCTGTATGCAGCTCATATGGGCAATAATGAAAACATAAATATGGTAAATAAGATTCGAGGCTGAACCAAGAATGTTCCTAAACATACAGAAGAGATATAATCGAGTTTGTTTCAGTGAATTCAGTCTGAGGTCTGTAACGTCTGAATAACAAACTGCTGCTTCACATCTAATCATATCAAACTGCAGTCGAGGAGTCTTGATCCGTTTAGATGATTTCTAATGAAATTATCCGGTGAAACCTTATTGTGCCAAAAACATTACCGCAGACAAATACGCATGCACGCACGCACACACACACACACACACCAGCAGATCCAGTCTTTCCTGATTTTATTTAGGAAACACAACTTTTCAGTCTTTATCTGACACTATACAAAACAGCCGAAACAACAGAGCGAAGATCCAGTTGATAAAATAAATATCAGGTTGTTTTTTTTGGAAATGTGCAAAGAGCTTTGGTAGATTTTCTTCAAAGAGAACTTTGAATGCTGCAAAGTAAATCTTTTTAAATTAAAAAATAAACATAAGGCCAAGTTATCACATTGATATAATGTTACTGCGTCTTAACTTTGTCAAAGTGAATCAATGCATGCAAACTCGTTCATTTTTCTATCGTTCATTATCATCGGTATTTTAGCAGTTTAGCTGTTCTGTGCTAAAAAAAAACATTCAGCTGAAAAATAGAAAGTTATGTGATGTTTATGCAATGTGAGAGCTGGAAAAAACACTTTTATCATCTTATAATAAGATTTTTTATTAAAACAAATACACTGTCTTTCTCCAGACTTTATGATGATAACTTTATGATTTAGTTTTTATGTGCAGATATTGTTAGAATAACCAAGTGAAAAATGTTAGTGGTCTAATAAGTCGAATATTAAGCCATATCTATTATTTTAAGCTGTGTTTTATGATTATTATTTTTTTTAGAAATGATTAGTTGGTGAATTGATTAGTTCATTGACAACAAAATCAATATTTAACAATTTAAATTAAGTTTTTAACCCAAAATTAACTGGTTTAAATAATATATTAATAGTATAATTTTTACCATAACTTACCATAAATATGATACCAAAAAAAGCGCAGACATAACCAATAGGAAAAAAATGTTTGCCGTCGTTCATTTCGGATCAGTAAAATATGTTACTTAATTAATAATCGAAACATTTTTTTAAAAACTAAAAATACCCCAAAATTGACTGTTTTAAATAATATATAAATTGTGTAATAGTGTTCTTACTATGATCAAGTTATGTGTAAAATTTCCTAAAAGAGTTTTTTGCAATTTTTTTGTTTCTTGTTTTGAAAGTGCCAAAAAAAATTAAAGGAAAGAATTATGTTACATAATTTTAAAATATAGAGGTTTTTTTTTTTTTTTTTTTTTTAATAAAAAAGGTTCCTGGACATTATTTTTAAAAAAAAAAAAAAGTTTAATTAATTTTCTAATAATTCTCTTTATCTCTATCTTTTCATTTTTTTTTTAATTAGCAAAGGTCATTTTCTTGTCACCTTTTGCTAAGTTCTTTTGCAGGGTATTTCATGCAGAGCTGCGTTTTTACCCACATTTTTGAAAGAAATCAAACCAGTTTGCTACCAAAGTTATTTTTGTGAGTAAAAATTTGAATACCTTTTGTTTCTGGACAGTTGCTTGAACAAAACACACGTCTCAAAGACCTAATCTCAGGCTTTAGAAAGAAAGCCTGAGATATCGTATAACACATCTTATAAACCACACCATTAATCTATTAACTGAGAAAACAATCAGCAGATTCAATCAATCAATTAATAAAACTAATCAAATAACAAAAATGATCAGTTGCAGCCTTATTTGAACAAAGAAAGAAAAGAAAACGTCTGTAGAAACCTGCGACAGTGTGACATTACAAACACGTTCAGTTTGTAAAACGGCAAAATAATTCAAATTGTTTCTTCAACAAGTTGCACCGGCTCTGTCACCGCTCAGTGTCTCGACCTCTCTGCACGTCTTTGTCTGCGTGTGTGTGTGTGTGTGTGTGTGCTCAGCCTTTGTGTGAGCCATCGCGGCAGATACATTGTCGGAGGCTGACAGAGGAGGCATCGAGAGCGCAGCTGGAACAATGAAGGGCAGGCGATATAAATATTATATTGGAGGGAAAGAAAGAGCAAATAAAGAGGAAATAAAAAATATGTATTCAATGAGGGCATCAAAGAATACGGGTCTGTGTTAAAGGAACAAGTGAACAAATGAAAATTACACTGTATACTTGCACCAAACAGAGAGAGAGAATAAAGAAAAGGAGCAGGGATGAAGGAGAGAAACTGAAGGAAAAAGTAATAAAAGAAATTAAATAAATAAAAGGAAATAAAGAGAGAATAAAAAGGGCATTATGAGAGGGGGGAGGGGCAGAAGAAATCGTACAAAAGGTATAAAGATGATGTGTATTATGTGTCTCCAGCTGAGGGTCGCCTGCAGTCCAGCCTCTCAGTGTTTTGTCCGCTCTTTAACCCTCTCAGTAAAAAATAGCTCCACAATGATCACAAAAGCTCGCTGTGAGTCTGTGTGTGTGTGTGTGTGTGTGTGTGTGTGTGTGTGTGTGTGTGTGCAGCTCTCTCGCTTTCTTTTGTCTCATCCAACATTTAAATCTCATAAGGAATTTACCCACGTGCACCAGCGGGTCAAGAGGAGCGGAGAAAAGGGGGCTGGCTAAAGAGGTTTTTTTATCAACCTTCAGACCCAACAGGACAAAAAAAATGTCTTAAACAAGGTGAAACGTCTAAGAAGCAGCTCGTCCTTCAGCTTTCAGGCAAATAATACAGCGATGATCAATAGAGGAGAGGGAGATGTAAGTGCCAAAAAACAGATCCAGGAGGCGGCCTGGTGGCTCAAATGGCAGCCACACACACACACACACACACACACACTCGCAAAGCAGTACAATAGGAGATGTAGTGCTGTGGTTTCTGGTGTTGTGGGCGTTTAGATGCTCGTACCCAACAAAGCGGCTCAGACGGGGGGTTCGCACAGGAAGATTCAGCGCTCAGTGTGGTTGTGAGGGATGCCGGTGTCCCGCAGGGTCACCGCAGCAAACTGTAGGGCGGATTTTCTGCCACAGCGTTTTGGTTTTTTGTGAGTTGTGTCTGGTTCAGACTTCCGAAAACACGTCTTTTCTCTGTTTTTGGTGCGTGTGGTTTTTCTTCTGAAAATGGTCTTCAGTACGGATGAATGTGAAAAGGCCCCTCAGGTGCTTCACTGTGAAAAAGTAAAAATAAGGTTTTTGGAAAATGTAAACCTGCTCAGATATGTTTCTGTAGCTGTTTTTGGTCAGTAATTTTGACATCAGAGGACGCAAATCGGCACATTTCGCGGCAGTATGATATGTTGCCAGTTGGTGTCAGTTTAAAACGCAATATAAGGAGTTGCAGAGGGGTCCAACAAATCCTGGACTTTCTTCCTTTCTTTTTTTTTCTCTTTTAAATCCCTTCTTTAGACTTTCATTTATGAATATTTAATTATGTGGCTGTTGCTAGGTTTTATCATCACTCCATAGCCATTGTGCACTACGTTTTATACTTTTTTTTTCTTCTCTCAGTGTTAATTCATGATCACTGAAAACGTGAATGCAGACAGAAACACTGTTTGACACCAAAAAAAAGCTGTGGAAGGTGGTGGCTGTGGAGGTCACATCGTTTAGGAGTTTTTGTTTTAAAATGCAAAACTTACACTATGTTTTCGTTGAGTAGTGTCCACACAAACCACCTTTTAATGATTCTGGCATTTAACGCAGCTTTTGCAGAGTTTAATCTGACACAACATTGCAAGTAACCATTGTGTCATAATCGAAGTCTTCAGCAGCACTTTGGCCCTTTGAGGCAGTTTTTGTGGATGAACCACGACACTCGCAGCCCACGTTAATGCATTCATGAATTCCCATATACCTGAAAAGATACAAAAAAACCAGGGGAAGACATCTGAAGAGGAGAACGCCTGAACAGCTGCAGGCAACATGAGCTCTTTGTTCTGCAGAGACTCTGAGGTAAATTATAAAACCTCAATAATGAGCTGAGCCATTCATCATTTAATGATCAAACCGTGTAAAGGCGGTTAGTAATGCTGGGAAGGGAACACTGTGGCATTAAGACATTTTCAGCAGGTTTATTAAGCGCTCACACTCTCCCTTACACGCTCTCACTGAAAAATTGCTGCAAAAAATCTATATTTCAAGACGTGTAGAGTTAAAAACCAAACTCACAGTCTCATGGCGGTTTTCCATTAACCCTCAAATTGCACAAATTGAAACTGCACATATAAAATACTCCTAATGGAAACATGCTAAGTGAGGTGGTTTTGCAGGCAATTCGAAAAAGCCATTTTTCGCAAAACTGCAATGGAAACACTTTTTAGTCTTTTCTAGGTCACATGATGCTATGGCTCTGTGCTCGTCAGTAGGAACTGGCTCCCTCATGATGCAGCAGGAGCTACAAGAGCTGTTATTGCATCCCATAACTCTTCAGTTGAGTTGTCCGGAAGTTTTGAATCCACAATTCATCTGTGAAATCGTGGACTATCAGCTCCCAGAAGAATATAAGGGGCTCGCCTTTCCATTATCACTCTGTAACACCCCTACGTCGCCCTAGATTGGGAATAATTACGTCTAGTCGGGTGGCTGCAATAGAAATAAAGCTGCTGGTGTTTTGAACATCCATCGCCATGCTTCTTTGCCAGAGGAGAAGTTGCATAACATCACTCAATGGAAACACTGTCATCTTACAATTGTGTTTTACTGATATTTCAAAAACATAAATAAGTTTTGCACAGATCTGTAACGGAAACCTGCCTTCTCTTTTGCAGGAGTTCTGTGTCAGATCTCAAACTTTTGGGGCAGAAAACGCTGCTTGAAGTCATGCTGTGTTCAGGAGCTGTGACACCAAAGAGGCTTTAGTTTAATTCTTTCTGGTGCCTTTATTTTATCCTCCTTTCATATGTGACAAAGTATTAAAAAAAGCACTCTAAAAAATCTTTAAAAATTTGAGCACAGCCAGAAGAAGATGCATCCAGCGGAGATTAAACGTGATCACATCTGTTCTGTGCGGTTCCTCACATCTGTCCGCTATTCCATAAAAAAATGCATTTATTCTGCGCTTAGTGGAGAACCTCGAACCTCGCCTTTGGCTTTTAATCACTGGCATTAAAAGCTTAAAAAAGAGAAAAAAACACCCCTCTGCTGCTGTTTGGACAGGGGGGAGGAGGGGGGAGATGTTGCCCCCTCGCTGCGTTAGGTGGCCGAGGTCCTGCCCACACAAATTGGATTTTCTGCTGCCCAGTAGCTCAGCTGTTCGCTTGAGCATGACGTCACTCTCTCTCTCTCTCTGTGTGTGTGTGTGTGTGTGTATGTGTGTGTCCCTGGTCAGAATGAGCTTTAATTTAAGTGAAATGTAGGTCAAGTGGGGAACAGATGAGATTGTTTAGTGCTGTAACGCTGTCTGATGCTTCTGCTGCTCCCAAACAAAACAAATAGTGTGTTTGATGCAGCACGAGTGTGTGTGTGTGTGTGTGTGTGTGTGGGTGTGTGTGTACCGAAGCGGTACATCTTTACTCAGCTGCGTGTGTGATGGTGCAGTGAGTCACTGAATCCCATTAGATATCTGTGTGTCTGTCTGTTAAAGTTACAGCAGCTCCACTCAATCCTTCAGGCTCCTAACTTACCGAAGTCTAATAATTAAAAAAAAAAGCATCGGTCTTTAATTGTAGGAATTAAATTAGCTTTTCTTTACATCATCATTGACCGTTTTGTAAAGATGATTTTCTTTGGATGTTTAAACCAGATTATCGGCATGGCTGATTATTAGGGCTGATATTTGGCATTTTTCAGGTTATCTGTATCTGCGTTTTATTTTAATGATCCCCGATAAAATTAATTAAGTAAAAAGTGCAAAGAAAGTGTCAGCATGGGATGAACTTTAATTTCGTAAAACCTCAGGGAGTAATTTTTATTTATTTATTTTTTATTTAAATTTTCACTTAACTCTTAAAAATAGTTGCTGGAAACTTTATATGATGCTGAAAATTTCAGTTTTTATGTTTGCTAAAGGCATTTTAAAAAAAGTTATGTGTTAGACTTTGTTATATTCCAAATTTTAAATATTGACTGGAAGATTTTTATTTTATCATAAATGCACAGTGCTTCCAAATATCAGTTATGGGACTCATTAACTACTAATAATCTGTATTGGCCCTGAAAAACAAGTAACAGTCGGCCCCTAATTTTTACACTCTTGTAAAAATGAAGGGATAAAAATGTTTTTTTCAGACTCACAGTGTGCTGCAGGAAAGGGTCGGCAATGATATACAGTATAAACAAGACGTGTCCACTCCAATCACATGACTTTGACTGTATTTAGACTCAAGTGTCAATTTCGTTGACTTTAAGGCCCAGACACACCAAACCAAAGACAAAGAATTAGCGGGGACGAAGCCGATTGTTGTGCTGCCTCATGTCGCCTGTGTCTCATGAACACACCGCAAAGACTACGACCGACAGCCAATCAGCAGGTACGTTCTGCTCCTGCATGAGAGGAAATGACTCTCCATACAATCAGACAGCTGTGGTCTATAATCGTTTTTCAAAAAGGAAAACCTGGAGACCGTGATGATGCAAGCAGCTAGTTAGCACGTTAACAACACAATCCGATGTAAAGAGAACACATATTTACCGTACGCCAGTAAACAACAACATAAAACTTCCAGGAAACGTTTCTGCTGAAGAAAAAGTGTTTCCATTGCAGTTTTGCAAAATATTTTTTGAATTGCCTGAAATACTGTCAGCGCATGTCAGCGTTAAAAACTTCTTTTTTGCAATAAATTTGTGATTCCAATTTGCAGTTTGATGGTTAACGAAAACCTGCCTAGTGTCACTTTTGGCTGCGTGCACGCAGGATGTGCACGCAAACCTGCCTAACAGGCGCTCCCAACTGTTTTTCCAAGGAGCTTTCGGAGTGGTCGTGCGTGGTATGATGCGTCTCGATGTGATCAGCCCCTAAAAGTATTAAAAACCTCCAGAAATGATAAAGCCAGCCTGCAGTGAAAGTGCATATTCACCTTATCTGCCTCCATTGCACTTTGTCGCACTTACTTTCAGTTGCTACACCAATTTTTCTACCTTCCCCAAGCATGAACACTTATTTTGATATTTTGAGTTTTACCGCTCTCCACTCAGGCTTTGTTGAAAAGGCGCATAAAAAGAGGTGGATGGAAACGCGCCTCCTGTGAGCCAGAAAAAGCTTCGGCAGGAGATCAATCTCTTCACAGTGTGATTTCTGACCTGCCAAGCGACCAGTGTGACAAACTTTTTTATATTGATGGTGCTGAAAATACCACATCCTTATAAGAACAGGCTGCTGATTGGCCACGTAATGACGGTAAAGTTCAAAAACGGGTTCAGATCAACTAACAAGACTCGATGGAAGCTTTGTTTGCTTTCTGTCTGAGCCCGGGATGTTTCTCATTTGATAGTCCAACTCCTCATTTTTTGCTGCACGGTGGAGCCATTACACTGCCCTTTACATTTCCCCACCTCCCTTTGCAGAGAACCTGATAGTAATTAGCAGCGTAAGACTGAACTCAGAGATAATGAAGCGGACAAAGGCTTCGGTTTCACGGCTCTTTGATGCTAACGAGGAGATTTGGTGCGTGATTGTTGACTTGTGTGTCACCGTAACACACAACTTTCCCACAGTGTTGCTTTCAGTGCAGAAACTTTGCCACACGCCCGAACAAGCGGGCTTCACACAAAGCTCTGCGGGCGCTGTGGTGACAGACCGGGATCAACAGCGCGCAGGCCACCGAAAACAATCGCCTCCTTTGCTTCGAGGCCGAAGCTCCTCGGTGATCAGGTCAGGCAGCGTTTGTGGAAACGTGTGAAACTGATGCTCGCTATGGTTCTCTCTAGCAGACAATATGGCTGCAGCATCACAAGACATCAGAAGTGTGAATCCATTAAAATTTACCACAGAACATGTTCTCACTTCCCTTCTGTCTGCCAGTGCAGGGAGTTTGCATTTTCTGTCCAGGTTCTAAAATATAAGAGATTAGGGGTCGACTGATTTTGTTTTTTTAAAGGCCGATACCATAGTTAATGAGACTGATATCCGATATTTGCAGCCGATATGCATTTACAATAAAGATAAAAATCCTTTTGTCAATATTTAGAGTTAATCTAACAAAGTCCAACACAAAACTTTGTTTGAAAGCCTTTTGCAAATATTTAATCTAAACTGCAACATCATCTACAGCAGGTTCCCAGCAACTTTTTTCTTTATGAAGTCAAGTAAAAATCCAAATGAAAAATAAATAAATAAAAATAGCTCCCTGAGTTTTTTACAAAACAAAAGTTCCTCCCATGCTGACACTTTCTCTGCACTTTTTAATTAAAACATTTTATCATTAAAATAAAATACCTACACTGATAACTGGCAAAATGACAAATATCGCACCCAATTAACGGCCTGGTCGATAAACTGTCGACCCTAATTTTAACCCATAAGGACTGTTTGGCGCATTTAACGTGCTTTTAATTCTTCATTTTTTTGACAGCAGAACGTCGCGTTTCTTCCGTGCCGGTGTTGTGAGACTGTACTTTATTTATCAGAGGGAGGGGTGGCTAAGGTGTGACTTTTTATTAAAAATAAACATAACTCTGTTCAAAACACATTTTGGAAAATGAACTGAGACATTCAAGACCAGTAAACATTTGTAATTTGGTCTGCCAGTGTCAGGCTACTTCTATCTGAGACGTCAGCAAATACTTTGAAGTGCTTTACTCTTTAAAACCTGCTCACATTGTTTTCTTTCATGAACATGGGAAGAAGGTGACAACCATCTTGACAAGAAATGTCCCAAAATTTAGCAAAAAAAAAAATGTTTTTGGTCACCTTTCACTGAACTTCAGCATTTTGCAAGATAGTTCTTGCCAAGTTGCCAACCAACTGAAAATTATCAAGAATTTTTTAAAAGGCTGTCAGAAAAATTACCTGAAAATGTGCAAAAAATATCAGTAAGAAATTAGAAAAAGGTTGCAATAAAATTAACTGAAAATAAAATTAAAAAAAAAAAAAAAAGACAAAAAAACCCCCAAGTATCTAATTATAAGAAATCTGGACAGTTTTCCTATTTTTTGTAAATAATTTCTAATAATATTTTCAGGCTATTTTTTGTCACCTTTCAATAAATTTTAGCTATTTGCAGGATATTATTTATTGTTGGCCATGTTTTTTTTCCACATTTTCTGAAGAAATTAAACCAGTTTTTTCAGCTTTCAGAGGTTTAAATGCTTGTGAAAGGAAAACTTAGCTTATTCTTTTCTTGGCTTGCATCACTGGACTTTTCTGCCCCAATTATCATTAATTAAAGCAATTTACTAAGCCATAATTATTTTCGGTTCAGTTTTATCAAGTCCATCGAGGCTGGTCTTTGCTGGCTGCTATTCCAGCTCTTGGGGGCTAGTTAGTCATCTCGCCTGCTTTTTACGATGTCTGAGCACATGTGATGGAAACTGTATTTTTTTTTTCCACAAGGCTGTTCTCTTTCTGTGAGAGACTGAATCAGGACAAAACTGGTAAAGAAAATCCCATTTGGAAGCTGAAGGTGAACGAGCAGGTGGATCCAGCTTTAACCTGCAGCTGTGCCAAGGATAGCGTGTTCGTGGTCAGCTGGAGGTTCGCTGGCGTCCATTATGACGGGGGACAGTGTCAGCCAAAACTAGAAGGAAGAAAAGAAAAGCTCAAGGCCAGGAGGACGGCCTTGTGTCGCCTTCTTCAATCTGAAAGATTTCTGTTTCCAGTAAATTGCAAATTGCTGCCCTTTAGAAATGATAAAGTCTTTAGTGCTTGTTGGAGGCCCTCGGTGCATTGAAGCGAGTTGGTCTTTAAAAGGCAAGGTCTGTCTCAGTAACAGTTTAAAGCCTCTTTCTCTTTCTTTTACATTATTCTCCTCCTCAGCTGCAAGCTAATATTTTAGAATCTTTTCATTCCCGCCGTGAATAATTTGTTGCTCCGCATGAAAAGAATTTAAATAGAGGTCGATGAGCAAGAAAAATGTTACCCAGCTCTCCAGGCATTACAAAACTGTCCGCAATTCATTTCTTGTCGTATTGTTGAATCTTGTGTGTCATTCATTTTTTTGCGACCTTGTAGCATAATGAAAGACCTATGCAGTGGAGAGGAACATGCATTGGCCTCAGAAAAGAGACACTCTTGTCTTTTTTTTTAATGGGAAATGAGGGAGGGAGGCACTTTTTTTCTCATGTTCGCAGAAAATGGATCAAAAGGTCCGAGAGTACTTCAAGAACTAAATTTAATTACTTTCATTAAAGGAGGTGGAATAAAAGAATGGGCAGAGTAGCGCGCAGGTTTTCATCGTTATTTAATCTTTTGGTAACGTTCTGACACAGTTCATGTGTCAGCGTGACTCGTGCGGGAGTCCGACAGGAGGCCGCCGTAAACAGAGGCGGACAGTGACCCATTTTACGCGACTATCTCGTCAAGTCAATGGCATTTAATTATTCCACGCTTTGAATTTCTTTTTCTCTTTTATCGCAAAGTACTTCACACAGCAAGGACATGAAAACACATTTATAAAACAGAGTGTGACTGAAAGGTACAAGCTCAGACCTTGTGCACGTGTGTGTGTGTGTGTGTGTGTGTGTGTGTGTGTGTGTGTGTGCGCGTGCAGGTATTTCAGCTGAACATCAGTGAATGCTGCACATCCTACTTCCTAAATCACCAAAATAAGCTCTAAAAAGCTAATATATAGACAAAAAATGTCAGAAACTGGTTTAATTTATGAGTTTTGGCTTTTCCAAAAATCAATCAGTCAATAACTTTGAAATCTGGATTGACATCACTTTTCTTGTGCTGCTTTTAGACAACTTTCACAAGTATTTAATCTGTTGAATCCCCCCCAAAATTGGTTTGATTTCTTTCAAAAACACTGGAAAAAAAAACAAAGCACAATTTGGCAAGAGATGTCCCACAAATTGCAAGAAATTAGGGGACATCTCTTGCATTTTTAAAAATAATTATATATTTAAAATTATTTTTATAGAACAGTGATATAATTATTTATATAATTATAATGCATTATTTAACATACAGTTAAAATATTACTTATGTGTAAATTATAAATGATATACATAATTTAATTTATAATTCTTTATAATTAATGTATTTTATTATTTATTTTACTTCTTTTTTGCCAATTTTCAGGTTATTTTCTTGTACTTTTTTACTGAATTCTTGCCAATTTCTGGGTCATTTCTTCTTAAGTTGTTTATTGCCTTAATCATATGTTTGTGAAAGAAATCAAGTCAATTTTCCCAGGTTACAAAGGATTAATCGACACATATTAATCTACAATATTTTTTAGTAGTAGGCCTATATTCAATCTGTTTTCAAACATGGTATTATAATGGTATTATTATTATTATAGTGTACTATAGTAATATTTGGTGTTTCCTAATTTTTTGTATCATTGAAACATTTTTGGGATTTTAGACTGTTGGTCAGATTTTACGAGACCGTACACGGAAATACGACCAGCTCTAGTTAGTTTACCCGCCATACAGCCTTTTTGCTTGTATTTTATTCATTAATTTAAGCACTTGATTTTGTTGTTATTTATTGTCACAAAAACAAGCTAAATGTAAAGCTTTGTAACTATCTTTGTTTGTAAATCTTCTGGCTGCCAATAAAAACAAAATTTAGAAAAATTTAAAAATCCATCAAAAATACAATACAAATCTTTATCAATAATGACATTTCCAAATAATTCAAACCTGTGAGGGTTGTTTTGCAGAACTTAGTGTTGTTGGATTCACTGATGTGAGTCATCTTAGTGTTTAATTTTTAGTAATGATCACAATATTTCACTGCCTCTGAGCCTTAAGCAATGTTGCCTTTGGAGATAATTTGCCTGATTTTAATCTGTTTGTTTGTTGTTTTCATCTCTTTTTGCACCACTCTCAGTACATTTTGTGCATCTATCACAAACCGCCGTGTCTTGTTTGAAGTGTTAAAGGGGCTTTTGTGGCTTTTCTGCCCAGTTCAACGCTCAACCGAGCACTTTTCTAAACTGAAAGTTGTACAAACAGCTCTAAACAAACCAGTAGCATCTGTTTTTCAGTTGTCCACCATATGTTGTAAATAAATGTTACTCCCATGTGCTAACACTTTTGAGGTGTGAGGATACAGAAATAGATGAACATGAAGAGCAGAGTGATCGTATGACTGAGGAACTGAAATCTGTTCTTTTTTTTTTCATGCAAAACTTATTCTTGGCATTTGTTGGCTGGTAAAGCACGAAGTTAATTTTCAGACGCTGACGGTATGTTCTTGGGGCTCAGAGGCAGATGGTTGAGAACTGCTGGTCCAGGTGGTGCCGCTGCGCCCGGTCTGACGGCGAGCGCTGCCTCTGTGGTTCAGAATCAATCAGGAGTATTATTGGGCTGGAAAACAGCCAAACCAACACAAACCATGCAGTCCATTAACTTGATGTTGTTCTCTTTTTTTGTTTCAAGGCTTTGTTGAAGCCCGCTCCCAAAGGTGCAATCACACCTCCAGTTGTGTTTCTCAAAGCTCAAACTGAGCCTGTGTGCAGAGCTTGTAAACAAAAGTCACATGACTCGCTTGCAGCTCGCTTGCTGGACAGATGTTCAACGGCGTGTCATCCTGCCAAGTTTAGTGATTTTTGGCAGCAGAGGGGAGTCGAAATAAATCCGATTTCCAGTCCCTTTATCTTTAAATAAGCATGATAGATTTAGCTGTGCTCCACACCAGTTAATTAATACACTTGATAAATAGCCACATTTGTGGGGATCGTAATCAGATTGTGATTTCCTTCGCTTAGTTTTTTATCAAGCTTGATTTCACAGCCGCTAATATGCATGTTTTCTTTGGCATTTGCAACTTTTCTAATTTGTTTTATTGCAAATTAAAGTTGGCCAGGGAGAGTAAAGATCCATCCATCTTATAAACTCTATTTTAAACACACAAAGTATTTAAAATTTGTTTTTTAATAATAATAATGCATTTTATTTATGGGAGCCTTACAGAACGCTTTGGTCACCAAACACAAATAACAAGTAAATCAGTTAAAGAAATCAAGCATGACCCTGTTTGCACATCAAGCTGCTTTAAATGTCAAAAACGGTTACATTTGGTACCAATTTAGGGTTTTCTGGGTCATCTTTGTTGAACTGTATTTACTGTAAATGCTCAGTTTTTGCAGAATGCAGCTCTAATACATGTTTAAGTGTTTTTCTGAAAGATTTAGATGTAAATAATTACTTTAACACAAATAATAAAACAGGTGTTTTTTCTATGTTAACACACACTGTAAAACAAGAGATTTTGCACCTTAACACACGGGGAAAAACACAATAATTCAACATAAATCGTGATGCACCTTATCACGTGATAAAACAAATGATTTTCCATCTTAATACATCTGACAAAACATGTGATTTTGCTCCTTATGAGAAAACATTACTTTCCACCTTAACTCGTGCGATAAAACGTGATTCTCCACCTTAACACAAATGATGGAGCATGTGATTATACATCTACCAGACGTGATAAAACAAATGATTTTTTCATCCAAATGTGGCAAAACGTGTGATTTTGCTCCTTAACACACGAGAAAACATTATTTTCATGCCTTTAAACATGTGAGAAAACATGTGATTCTCCACCTTAACACACAGCAAAAAACGTGAATTTCTACCTAAACACACACAATAACGCATGAAATTTTCCCTTTTATCACACTTGAGAAATTGATTTTTCTACCTTAACACATGATGAAACTTGATTTTGCATCTAAAAGACGTGATAAACAAATGATTTCCCACTTTTAAACACATGATAAAACACGTGATTTTATGTCCTAACACGCGATAAAATGTGTGATTTTCTTCCTTAAGTCAACTTAGGAAGAAAAGTCATATAACAGATGGGGAAAAAAGAGATGATTTTTCACCTAAACACACATGATAAAACATGAGATTTCCACCTTAACACACATGATAAAACGTGTGATCTTACATCGTAGCACACATGATAAAACCCGCGATTTACATCATAGCACACGATAAAACGTGATTTTCTACGTTAGCACACACAATAACACGTGCGATTCTCTCTCTTACCACACCTGAGAAAACATGTAATTTTGCACCGTTGGCCCGGTGCCGGAGGTGGGCCTGAGCCTGGAGCTCCGCAGTGGGACCTTTCTGCTCAGTCCCACGGCACCAGACACCCTCCCAGTTCATCCCAGTTTAGTGTCGTTCCTGTCTGCATCACTCCCTGTCTGTCGTCACGTCTTCGGTTCCATCACACCACAGTTGTTTACCACTTTAGCAGGCAAGTTAATTGGCAGAAAATAAAAGAATACACTAATTACCACTCCTATTCATTAATACCTCCCTAATCACCACTATCCCCCATCCTCCCCCTCGACTTTCATTTGCGCAAACACACAAACTCCCCCATCTCGCCTTTAATTGTTTTCAATTTGTCTCTCTTTAGCACTTTCGTACGCCTGCACCTCCTTCTCTTCTCACTTTCCTCTCCATCTAAGGAGGCGCAGAGAGAGCAAACATGCAAAAACAGAAGGGGGGGGGGGGTTGCATGTTTGTATTAGAGGTCAAATAAAAGAAAAAGAGGAAGCAAGCAGCTTTAAAAAACACAGGAATACCAGAATCCACAGCAGAGAGCGAGTGCAGAAAGGTAATACTCAGAAATATTTGCAGGTGTCGTCACCAGCAGCACAGAGGGCGAAAGGAAACTGAGAGACCGTCCGCTTCCTCCTTCCTGCTCTCCACCACGTAATGAAATAATTAGATAATTAGAGGAGTAATTGGGCTGATTCTTATTTCTCTTTCCTCCCGCTGTGACATCTGCTTGGCTGCGGATATGAGCAAAGTGAACAGGAAAAAAAAAAAAAAAGCGCAGCACCACACCCCAAGCATGCCCCAGTGCATCATGGGGGTGAAACGGGAACCCTAAATGTGCCACGACCAATCGTTTTATTTTCTAAATCAACCTTGCATGTATGTAGGAGTGATTTGATGCACACATGCACTCATCCAATGTGCTGCTGTTTGATGTTAGGGGTGATTCGACAACCAATCAGAGAGCTCGACCTAGTTTTTTTTTTTTTTAACGCCCTCCCTCACCCCGAGCCATGACCATGTTCAAATGTTGACTAGCTTAACGCCGTGGCAACGTAATGTTAAAATCTTCAAACTTGTTTGATATGTGGTGCGATGTCTCAGGATTAATTCACCTACGTG
This sequence comes from Plectropomus leopardus, assembly GCF_008729295.1. Classification (NCBI taxonomy): domain Eukaryota; kingdom Metazoa; phylum Chordata; class Actinopteri; order Perciformes; family Serranidae; genus Plectropomus; species Plectropomus leopardus. Next base: position 2,127,709 of record NC_056466.1, read on the forward strand.
AGACACCGCCCAATTTTGATTGCTTTTACAGTGTCTCTGCTGCGTTAACAAGCGTGTTTGTGTGTGTGTGTGTGTGTGTGTGTGTGTGTACACATGTGTGTGCAATGATGGTGCGTTAGTCACAGAAATAGCTGCCAGCGTACATCAGCCTCCTTTGAGCTCATCACCGGATACTTCAGAGAGAGAGAGATGAGATGAGATTAGGGATTTGGTTTGCCGAGAAGCCGTCAGATTGAATCGACACACTGCGTTTAGGCTGTGTGTTTCATTTGTGTGTGTGTGTGTGTGTGTGTGTGTGTGTGTGTGTGTGTGTGTGTTTCCTGCAGTTAGTTTGACTCTCTGTTTTACCACGCCTTTGGCCAATCATGCACATATTTGCTTTATTCATTTTCCCCGTCATTCCCCAGGAAGCACACCCACACATACATACATCCATGTACAAGACACGCACACACACACACACACACACACACACACACACACGCACACAAACACACGCTGCTCGCACTGTGCCAGAGGTGGTTGTGACTCTCAGTAAACAAGCTTTTATATTTGTATTTGTTCTCACACAGACAAAAAAAATATGGTTCAATAGATCGACTGAAGTTTGTGTCCTTTAGAGGAAAAAAGGATTTGGTTGATCTCTCCTCTGCTGTGATGTTTGTGAATCTCTCTCTCTCTTTCTCTTCTCTGTGGCGCTCAGCACTCAAACATTTCACCTGTTAAAATGACTTCTCACTTTTGGAGTTAGTTATCAAAACACATGCAAAAATAAAGAGCTGCTTCTCTATAGCACTTTTTTTTTTTAAATGTGCGCTTAGGGTCTAAAATTAAGCAAATTTAGATTATTAATGGTGCTTTTGCTTCCTTTCTTTCAGGCAGGAGAAAAACTGCAAAAAAAATTATGAAAGAAAATTACCTAAAAAGTAGAGTTTGAAAAGAGAGAATTGTTTAAAAAAGATCAAGGATAATCTCAAAGAATATCAAACTATATTTAGAATTTTATTTTTTTATAATTTATAAAAAAATTAAAAATGAATAGGTTGAAGAAAAAATATTGTTATAATATGTTTACTATTATTGTTTTGTTTTATGTTATTACTTTTTCTGGTCATTTCCTATTTTATTATTCTTTCACTTTTTTATGCTAATTTCAGGTAATTTTCTTGTGAAGTTGTATTCATTTATTGCTCATTTTGGGAGATTTTTTGTTCAGTTACTCATCGCCTTCACTCCATGTTTTTGTGAGGAATCAAGCCAAGTTGCTCGAGTTTCAAAGGGTTAAAACCAAACCAATTTTCATTGTGGCCAAAAGTGGAATCATGTGATGCCATGGGGCCCAAAAATACTTTTTCCAGTAGACTTACTCGTGAAAGTGACGTCTATAAATCAGCTGATATATTTTTCTTAGCATCACAACTTCTGCAAAATGACTTGTTTCACTATCAGGATGGATCTATTTGGACTGATAATATTTTTATAATATAATATTTTTTTTAGCAAGATTTTATCCTAAATTAAGTTAGCAGAGTGCTAAACCAGAAGTCGTCTGTTTTCCTGGTGGTGGCACTCAAACATTTCACCTGTTAAAGATTAATTCTTATTTAGGAATTTGGAGTTGGTTATCAAAATACATTCAAAAAACAGAGAACTATTTTTATAGCATAGACTTTTTTTTATAATATAATATAAAAAAATAAAATAAGATTAAATTAAATATAATTTAAATGTACGCTTGCATTCTTAAATTAAGCAAATTAAGCATGATAAAGACTCCTTACTGGTACTGTTGCTTCCATTCTTCCAGGCAGAAGAGACTTATTAAATTTTAAATGAGGCAATTTATTATTTTGATTACTTTAGTGTAGTTTTAATTGACAGAAACTTTTATTGCATGAGACAAACTATGGATCAATCAGAGAGTGCAAAGCTCTCACCAGAGGCCCCACAAGACAATATTATCACAATAAGTCACAATACAATATTTTTGTGATTTTTAATGTGTTGCACTTTGCTGAGTTTAACATTTATTGCAAAATATTATGATTTATCTTTTGTCAACTGCAAAGTACGTCCCTTACGGAAAAAAATAGTCAGTGTCTGTTTTATCCAATAAGATAATACATTTTTAATCTGTTGACTCAGTGGTATTAGGTCCTAGTATTTAAGTTGTTTCCTTAAGCAAAAGTGCTAAAACCAAACTGTTAAAATAAGACGAGACAAATCTAAGTCCTGCATTAAATATATTACTAAAGTAACATTGATTAGGAATAATCAGGAACACCTACCTAAACAATTAAAAGTAAAACTACCCAATACAAAAAAAGAAAGTTGCCAATTAATTTTAAGTCAATTGGCAAATTGATTAATCTAATTTATTTCAGCTGTACTATAAACTGTTTACTTTGTTTGAGTTTAATTTACAACAAAACATATTTTATAAACTCTTAATATTTTTTAATGCAGAAATCTTGATTTGTTATTGAAGTAGTACCTAAAGCTGTCAGATAAATTGAGTGAGCTAAAAAGTACAATAGTACCTCTGAAATGCAGTGGAAGTTATACTTAAATACAGTACTTGAGTAAATGTACTTTGTTAAATTTCACCACTGTGTTCACTTCAATTCAGTCATTTCTGTTGCAGCAAATTGTATCTAGCAGACAGAAAAAAAGCTTGATTTTTATTATTTAATAGGTCACCAAAAGTTAAGTTTGTGTTTGTAAAAGGCCAACTGATAATTTACATATTAAAAAAATATAGGGTCTAAATACAATATTGGCAGACAAAATATGGCTGTATTGATTTTTTCCCCCGCCCAAAATACCTTCCAAATAAAATTGATCGAAAATATTTATTAGAAACTTGTAATCAGTCGTTAGATTGTTGAATTTCATTATTGTGAGTGGAAAAATAGCAAATGTTAAAAAAATCCTTACGACAATCCATGCAATCGCATCAAATATCAATCACTTGCTCTTTAGTCCACTGATCTTTAATATTTATTACACTAAAATACAAAAAAATTAAAGTTCCCTCAACAGGCTGCAATCAAAACTGAAATTGTTTCATGTGTCATTGATGATGACATACATAAAGCTCTCTTCCTTTCTTGCCGCCTGTGCGTCCTCCGCAGCCTTGAAATCAGACCCTCTATTTCCGCCGAGGCACCAAGGTCAAACTGAATTTTATTTCTTGCCAGCAGTCAGTCAAATATCAACCAGTCAAAACAGACAGCTGGTCCTCCAGGCGACATCTGAGAACACTGTCACGAACCTCGCACACATACACACACAAAAAAGTAACCGGAGAAGAAGAAAGAGCTTTCAGAGACAGACTCAATTTAACTTCAGGGCCAAATAATGCACAGGAATCTAAGAATCTTAGTGTTATTGTTAAGTTAAAAAAAAAGAAATAAAGAAAAGCAGTGTAAAGCATTTTAACACGTTACATGAATACACACAACTAGAAGTAAAGATGGTTTGCTCATTCGCGAATTAGCTTTTCATTAGCTAGTTTATTGGACTGTAAGTAGTCATAGCCACAATTATAATAATTCTTTATGCTACATCTGTCTTTTTTCTTTTCTTTTAAAATTTTTATAACAACTTAAGTGATTTTTGAAAACTATCGGAAAGAAGTCCGAGCAAAAGTCACACAAATTAGCTTTTGGCGCATGTTGTAGCATGTTAACAAACATCATCATCATCCTCCATTTATCCACTAATTCCCGCCAAATAAAAAGTATTCAGCGCTACATATTGTACTTTTCTGCCCCTGTTTTGGGCAGTGCATGCTGCAAACTAGCATGTGCTTGCTCTTAGTTTTGAAAGTTTACACAAAGCAGATTTTTTAGTTATGTTGGAGCTTACAGATAACAGGGCCTGTGAGCTTTTTTCTGATTTAACTATGCTACATTTGTCTTTTCTTCCTTTTCTTGGTAAGTTAAGTGATCTTTTAAAACTAGGTTACAAAACTACCAAGTAAAAGTCAAGTCGCAGATTTTCTTGTGGCGAACGTTGCAGCATGTTAGCGAGCCATTTTTCCACCAATTCCTGCCTAAAAATATCTGGTGCTAAATATTTTGTTATATCTGCTACCATTTCAGGTTGTGCATGTATTGGTTTACACAATGCTGCATTTTTTTAAGCAAAAGTTAAAGACTATAGCTTTTTGCGTGTCTAATCATGTTAGCTCTCTCACGAATTCCCACCCAAAAAATGATGGCGCTAAATATTCTACTTCTGTGATTTCAGAACCGATTTCAGGTGGGGCGTGTGTTTGTTAGCTCTTGCTTTGTGATTCACACAAAGCAGCATTTTGTTTTAGTTACATTGGTACAGATAATCAGGGCGTAAAAACAGCAGAAATCTGTGAAATGATAAATGTCTAAATCTTCATATCTGTATCACATGCACGCCGGTTCACAACAGAAGATACTGCTTCTCTTCATGCTGCTCTTGGTGGTGTGTCAAAATAATAATGACCATGCAAAGGGACATGCTTAGACATAAAAAAGATTGCCTACAAGATTAACTATACATGTCGCTGTACAGCACTGGGCTTCCCGCCGAATTAGGCAAACTGTGTAGTCACTTTGAGCCAAATCCAAATCACAGCACATATGGAACATGTGTGGAAAAAATAGATTAGTCTGCCAGTAAATTTCTGTTTTAGTGTTTCTGGCTGCTGACTTGTCATGTGATGTCCTCGTGTCATTCCAAATCCTGAGTCCCCCAGCTATGTCCCTCACTGTCACCAAAGTGGATTATATGGGTTTTTTTTGCTGTGTGAAGGTTATAATCAGGGTCAAAGTGCAGTGAATAATACAGTATAATGTTGTTTTTACCTAAAAAGAAAAGCAGTCTCTGTGAAAAAGGGTGGAGCTAATTGGAGCTAATTTGGAGTGCAAAGATCATTAGGATTAAAGCGGTCTGTTGCACAATTGATTGTTTTTGGAGCTGTAGCCCTCCTGGATAAACAAATTCTCTCCACTAAGCGTTTACATAGAAATGATATAATCCTCATAAAGCACCAGAGACAACTTATCAATCAGAGCTTTTGTTTGGTGAAAGAGCTTTTTCTTTGAACTTTTGTTGATGAAGAATGAGGAACTAAATGTGTTTCTGGTCAGTTATGGTGGACATTAATGCTGCTGCTAACTACTGAGTAAAGCTTTGTGGGGAGAAGTTGCTGCCTGAAGCACTTTTTGAGGCAAAGATTAATGCATCCATTTTTGTTTGGTTGCATCTTATGTTGTAGGGCTCAGAGAATATACAGTATATTTGCACTTCAAGGCTGCTTCTTACTATTTTGACAGCAGATATTTGGAAAAAAACTGGATAAGTAAAAAAAAAGTACCACATTTAAACCATAAAGTGTATAAAATAATGAATGTAGCCTTTGTAATGTCACCTGTTGGTTTGTGGACTTTAGCTTTGAAGCTTTTAGTTTGGCATTTTGAGGGGCAAAGGCAAGGGATTTATCTGACACATAGATGGTGGTGACTCTGAATTTGAGTACTGGTATCCAACTTTTTTGGTATGTTATTTTGTCTGTAAGAAATGCAATTTTGGATAAAGCTGCAGAGGTGATTAAGTAGATTAAAACGCTATTTCTCTGCTCTTTTCTAATCACACATAGAGCTTATCTTCTGTCTCTGTCTGCTTGTGTGTGTGTGTGTGTCTGCTTGTCTAGCAGAGATAAAAGTCTATTACTATAATATACAACAGAAAATAGACCAAAGACCAACACTACTGTGGCAGATCAGCTCTGCAGCGATAGTTGTGGCTTGCTGGGGGGCTGATGGATTGGGTCCAGAGCACCATGGCTGGCTTCCCAGTTTCTGGTCGCTTCCGATTTATGTCTGAAGTTGAACCCAGCAGCTCTCTGTTGCTGACCTTGGAGCTCTGTGGGTGGCTTCACAAATTCAGGGGGCTTCGACGCTTTTCCAGCTCTTGTCTAAACCCAACATTCTCACCCGGATGTGCCTTCAGGTACTAGCATTTGGCACAGATTGATTCAATGTTGATCAGTACTTAAGTACAAACACAGGCCTTTTGCACTAGAGACTGGTGTTTTGCATCAAGTCAAGTTTGACTTGTTTTAATAACAAGGTAGCCTAATTTGTGTATAAGACAAATGTGGCATAACATTACTGAAAAAATACTTATTTAATGCCAAACTAGGATGTTTTTTCTAAGCATAACCATGTAGTTTTGGAGCTGAACTGCGACCGTTTAATGACGTTAAGGACGTTCAAAACTGCTGCAGTTAGAACTTCATATGTGATTTTGGAAGTTAGTGGGAATTCACTTATTCTGTTATTGAGAGTACAAAAACTAGTTTGTTTGTAACATCTTGAAAAAACTTACTGCAGATAAACAGACTGAGAACAGATCTAAGTCCCGGCTGAGTTTTGAACTTGTGCAGTCTGAATTTAAATAGTTTAATTCATGCTTCACCATTACTGACTCATACAGTAACCGATTGGTCCTGCTGATTAGTAAGATCCAGTCACATTCATACAGCTGTGCAGGGCCGTCCTTATAACCTGCCCGTTATTGGTTAATACTTTCGTTAATGTCAGCATCTGGACTACAAGAGCTCCTGCGCTTCTACCTCTGTGTTTTTGTATGAAACCTTGAAAAGAAGCTTCGTCCCATCTTGTCAGAGTGTCAGCATAAAGACTTAAACGCAGTGACCACAAACAGTGTCAGGTTTGAGCTATTAAGTTTACTCTTCTTGTTGATCTTTCCCTTTTGCTCCCTTACATGTTGTCTCACTTCCTCTGCTCTGAAGCTCAGGCCCCTGTTAGGGTTAATTAGGTATCGATTTGATCAGAGCCAGGCAGGGGCTTTGGTCATGCTAAATTATTAATGCTCATGCTGCACTATACATAGCTTATAGGTCCAACGGTCATTAGAAAGCCAAACGTTGGTTCCCTGGTCCTGTGCGTTCCCTCTCTCTGCCTCCCTGATCGTGATGCTTCCTACTGTGTCGAGTTGCTGCTGGAAACGGGAGAGATGCTGTTTCTTCTGTGTTTGTGTGTGTTTGATTTGACAGGCATACCCGCAGATGAATTTTTGAGCAGCTCAGTTGCTCTCAGCAGACAGCACTAGGAGTGTTGTTGTGTTGTTTTTTCTCACACATTTCGATGTTGTGCTTGTTGGATTTCCCTGTTGCCATGTCCACACTGAGGCTGATAAATTTAGCATTTCCTGGTCATTTATTAAAAAAATTATATTACTAATACCTTTTTCTCCTCTTGCACAGAGCACAGTTACTCTGTTTTGTCTTTGCAAGAGCTGCATTTGCTAATAACAGATATTTCGTACTAACGGTACTTGACAATCAGTCCATTGTACCTTGCACACAGTTTGCACTTTGCATTAGTGTTCCTTCATCTTTCCCCCTAAATCTCTTATATCCCTTTAATTGTCTTTCAAAGGATTGGCAAAATACGTCAATGAAAACCAACCAGATTGTTTGGCAATATTGAAGGACAAAATGTGTGATTATGGAGAGCACGTGACAAAACTCAACCAGATTTGGTTATTAGGGAACTAGATGTGCTTGTTTATATTGGTAAAACATTGGTAAACTTGTGTTTTTCAGATTTTTTAAAATGTCTGGACATCTCAATTCATTGAACAGTAGTTACATACATAACTGTAGTTTTTTCATGCCTATGCCGGGCAGTAAAAGCAAGCATTTCCTTAGCACGGCCTGTAAATGTCTTCTTTACCATCCAGTATTGGGTGGTGGGGGAGGGGTTGAGTGACGTTTTCTCATAATGCCGGAGCAGAGTGTTTCCTATGTTATATATTATTCACATTTTGGGGGGGATGGTCTAGATTGCAGAATAACTCTATTTTTTTTCAACACAACAGAATGAGACCAGGTCAATTTAAAAGTGAATGTAGTTCCCTAATAACCAAAATTAAAGGGAGCCTTATCAAAATGTTCAAATGGTTTTTTATGAATGTTTTTTGTAAATATTAGTATCAGTCTGGGCCTCACCTCCTCCATAATCATGTATTTTGTCTTTCAATAAACAATACAACAATCTGTTTTGCCAATTCTCTTCTCAGACAAATAAGAGAGAGTGATTAGATCATCAAGTCTACCTGTTAAAAACAACACCAAAGGTAATTCTGGTGCACTGAAAACAACTAACATTGGAAAAAACAAACACTGAAAACATAACATAAAAACAGAAACAAGGATAAAGATGGTACTTTTCATCGCTGTGTATGTTGGCATTTAAAATTTAAATATCAAACTTATTTTCTTCACAATACTCAGCAGCAGTTGGTGTCTGTGATGTATGTCTGAATGACCTTTTCTCAGAAATTCTGTTTTTTCATTACCCACCATTGAGAATACATATTTTATTAACCTGAATTTGTGAGTCATATATGTACAGGGTTTCCCACACATTTATCTGTTTGTAGTGTGCCGCCATGAATCAAACATCTGCTGCCACAAATAGATTTTTTTTTTTCGGAGCTGGACTTATCAATAGGAGCGCTGCTGAAATATTTTTACTGTTTGGTTATTGAATGCCTCACGCTCTCGGAGCACAGAGCAGACTCTGGGCACAGACGGAGCAGCAGAGCTTCAAGCAGAGTGATGGGTCTAAAAGTTCTGATGTGATCGGCTCTGTACGGATCGACTGATCAATGATCAAACCTGCGAGTTACAAACTGCTGCTGAGGAAAAATAACTCATGGAGAACTCTGCCTGTGCTGCGTTCATGGACTCGTAAAAACCTCAAAATTTAGAGAAGGGACGCTGTTGCCCTCCTTTAAATCATATTTTACAGCAGCAGCAAGGTTCCACTGCATCATTTACAAGCTCACATCACTTATTCTGTTATTGGTTGTTTTTTGTCCTTTCTGGTGCAGATGTGAATTAGCTCGATGTCTTGTGATTCCCTCCATGCATGTATTTGTGTGTATTTTGGTGTGTGTTTTTGTGTGTGTGTGAGTCTCTTAAGTTTGTGTCATGCTCCTCTGGGCTGTGCTGCAGGACGCTATGAAGTGAAATGAAGTGACACAATGGAGGTTTCAGAGATTGGGGACAACTCATTCTCTCTGTGTGTATGTATGTGTGTGTATTCACATGCATTTTTGCATAACACACTGACAGAATCCCAGATGCCGTAGTGTGTGTGTGTGTGTGTGTGTGTGTGTGTGTGTGTGTGGTCTCGCTCTCTACCATGTCATGTGTGAATGCTTTTGGGCTCAGAGTGCGTTCGCTAACTGACCTACATTTGTGGAGCTTTTTGCCCGTGGCTCAGGAGACTTTGTCGCTGTTATCTCATCTAGCCAATCATCTCGTTTGTCCAATCACATCCTCGATCTCATCTGTCCAATGGCAGCGTCAGCCTCACGGGGGGGGGGGGGGTCATTCTCTACATCACGCCCCTGGAGATGCATTTGTGACTGACTGTCACTTTAAATATGAAAGTGCTCTCCATCTTGTGGCCCAAATAGCATTGGGGCCCGTTTAACTTTGACTTTCAGCGCTGATTTCTCACGCTGCAGCGCTGCAACCCTAATTATTTCCCCCACGACTTGAAAGCAGAACTGCATTTCTGCGCACATTGGCAGCTGGAGAGAGGAGGAAAAAAATTGAAGCTTTTGAAAATTCTTTGAAGCTTCCATTTTTTTGTTATCAAAGCTGCCTTTGTAGGCCGCATGAATTTTGCATGTGCAGGTTTAAGGGAACTTTGTGATGTGCTTGTGTGTGTGTGTGTGTGTGTGAGAGAGGTGGGGGAGTTTTCTGCCATATCCAATACTAAGCGGGGAGAGAGGAGTGGAAATTGAGGATGTTGGTTGCCCATCAGAGGAGGTTTGGGCAATAGAACGAATGCATTGGTGATAGTTTTAACCATTTGAAAACTGGAGCGACATCACTTTTCTTGTGCTGCAGTATTTAAACCTTGTAACAGTGACCATACTGGTGAGAGTTCTTTAAAAAACATTGGAGAAAAAAAGGCAAATTGCACAAATGCCACAAATTGCAAGAAATTAGTCGATTTAGAAAACTGTTTTTAAAAAGCGTGGGGAAAAAGCCTGGGGAAATATATGATTATCAGAATTACAGATGTGGGAATATGTGAAAAGATTATTATAATTTTTAAAGCACTTTTTCCAAGTCATTTCCTTGTGTGTTTATTTGAAACTTTTTATATAACTAACTTTTATATAATTTTCTTTTACTTTTTGCTAAATTCTTGCAAATTGTAGGGTCATTTCTTCTTTCCTTGCTCATTGCCTTCTCCCCGTGTGTTTGAAAGAAATCAAGCTAAATTGCTCAGGTTTTAATTTTCTTAATAGCATTTGAGGCATGCAATGTCATGCAAGAAAACCTGACATCTAGAAGTCTAATTTGTGCACCATCTGTTGTTTCACAAGAGACCTGACATAACATGTTTGAGAGAAACAAGTGGTTTACTGGAGTTTTGCAAACACAGTAGTGACGAAAATGTTTTATTTTGGATCGTTTGGACTGTTTTGGTTGCTTCATGTCTTTTCCTGTCTCACTGAAAACCTGAAAAACTGTAGTTTTTATATCACATTTTCCATGCCTTGAAAAGTAATACAATTTTATGGTGGAAAATTCTTTTTTGTGTTTAAAAGGATGACTTCCCAGATGTTCCTCTGTTCTTTTTTCAGTTTTTTTCCTTTTTTTTTGGTAATTTTCATCTTTTTATTATTTAATTATTTTTTTAGTCGTACTGCAGTTTATAAGCAGTACGCCCACCCTCCACTTTTTTTTTGATGTTCCTAACATACCATCACCACATGATAGGTCTTGCTGGAATTTAAAGGATAACACAACTTAATTCGTTTCTGGCATCTGGCCAACACAAGCTGAAAAGACTATACAACTGGTAATGAGGGATTTCACTCTCTCCCTCACACAAACACACACACACACACACACACCATCCCACACACTTCTTTTCGGGCAATGTGACCTAAATGCTCCATACTGGCATTCCTACGTGTCCAAGCCCATGATCAGGAATGTGCTCTCTGATTTGAAAAGAGCACATTGAAGTAGATTTTCATACTGAACTAAAATGAACTGTGTTAGCTGTCTAAACGGCAGAAATGAAAAGTCTGGACGATTTGTAGAAATTGGTTGGGTTGGAAACTGGCAGTTAGGCTGTATTAGTGGAATTTATAGTTATTTAATCATTAATTTGCAGACAACAGAGGTGTGTTTCCAGATTTCCTTGGCAGGTAAATCCAGCCGCCTCCTTTCTTCCTCCTCAGTGTTTGTGTTAAGATTGTGCTGATGGAGATGCGACAACAAGATTGTTGAATTGCTGCAGCGTCTGTTTAAGCTTGACATGAGCTCCATCTCTGTGCTGTACTCTTTAAAAGTCCTCCATGCTTGTTTTACTTACTCGTTTTTGGGTAAATTAATGTCCACGAGGTGTGAATGTTATGAAGCAGCTGTTTGTTTTCACCGTCCTCCTTACCAGCTTTAAACATGGTTCATGTGTAAAGTGAAGCCAGAAAGTACCTGAAGGAGCACGTTTATTTGTATTGTTTTGGTGTTCAGCACATTGGATTGGTAGAGCTGGTTGGACAGTCATTTGCAATACCAAATTTCTCCCGTTGTGTTTGTGCAAGAGTTGGATTCTACTTCGGTGCCTAAAGAATAATCCACAATTCGCTGTTAAATCCTTTAACAAAAGAGCGTATCTTTAACTCCTGTACCGCCGATCTCCCAAACACTGTCGACACAGCCTCTCCGATCATTTTCCGCGTCAATTCTCCTTTTAATACATGAGGGGTGTAAAAATGTAAAATAAATAAATAAACTAGGGCGAACATATTATCAGCCTGGCTGATTATTGGGGCTGATATTTGGCATTTTATTCCAATCATCCCTGATAAAATTAATTAAATTAAAAGGAAATAAATAAAGTGACAACTTTGTAAAATATCAGGCAGCAATTTTAATTTTTTTTTCATTTTTACTTAAATTTTTGCTTTATAAAAAAAATTGCGGGAAAGCTGTATATGATGAAAGTTTCAGTTTTGATAGATCATTTGCCAAAAGCATTTAAACAAAGTTTTGTTTCGGCGTTTGTGATATTCCAATCTCTAAATTTTGACAGACATATTTTCATTCTTACTGTAAATGCATATTGGTTCGAAATGTCAGTGATTGGTCTCATTAACTACTTACAATTGGTATTGTTATCGGTATCAGCCCTGAAAAAAACAGTATCAGTCAACCCTAATATAAACACTTAAACATAAATATCAAGATATAAAGTCCATGTCCATCTGTGCCCTAAAAAATTGGGTAAATAAAAAGGCAACTGAAGATGATAATAACTTCAGCATTCACACAAGTGTTAATAAAACTAAGAATAAAAAATAACGCAAACAGGAAGTCAAACACTTAAAAAATATCACTATTCATGACTGACCACATTATTTTCATCACTTATCGGGCTGAAACCTGCAGTCACAACAGCTCCTGGAGCCACAGGAGCCGAAGTGGCGTCCCTGCTGCCACGAGGTCGAACGTGATGATTTTATAACAGAGAAATACATTTCAGACTGTGGCTTATCAAGCGGGTTTATTCCTGCAGTGTTAAGTGTGTGGCCCGACAAGTAGCTACACTTGAACCTTGCACACACATGTGCCCCGCTAACCTTTTCCATTCTGTGCTTAAAATGCACAAACACACACACACACACCTTTACACACACACAAACACGTTCATACACAAACACACATCCACGTGTCTTTGTCTCTGTGTCTGCCTCCATTTCCATTTAATGGAGGATGAGGTGGGGGAAGGGGGGGGGGGGAGGAGGGGGGGTCAGGTTGAAAATTGCAATATGTATTTATGTTATTCTGTATGTGGTTGCCAAGCAACAGCAGAACGAGGGTATTTACAGTTAATAAAAAGTGAGTGACATTAGCTTGGTGTATTAGAGGTAAAGCGCTAATTTGCTTTAAGAGCTTAGAAGAAAGACAAGGGTGTGTGTGTGTGTGTGTGTGTGTGTGTGTGTGTGTGTGTGTGTGAGAGAGAATAGTGACTAATAAATGCTTCCACACCCCGTCTGTATAGGCGCACGTGTGTCTATTGTGTGTCTATATGCATAATAAGCACTCGCCCAGCCTCGACGGTGGAGATATTTCGGTGTGTTTCTGTGTGTGTTTCTGTGTGTGTGTGCAAACAGCCTTGTCTATTGTGTGTTTCTAAAACCATCTCCTGTGCCATTGTCTGAATGTATGCATGTGTGTGAGTGTGATTTTTTTTTTTTTTGATTGTTCACTACTAAAAAAAAACATTTACGCCCTATATCCGCCCCATGATTTAAGATTACAAACTGCTTTGTGCTGCTTTTTTTTTTGTTATTTTTTGTTGTTTTGATTTTTGAGAGCAGTGCATCAGCAAAATATCCCCTACGGGAAAAAGCACTTTGTCATTCATGTTCCCAACCCTTCAAAATAATGGCTTAAAAATCCTTTAATATTGCATTTGAAAGTTGTTTTTTTTTTTTTTTGTTTTCCGTATTATTTAAGCTGCTGTCATGTGTTGTTTTGATAGTAAACATGTCAGCTCCCTTTAACATCACGTCTCCTCTCTCTTTCACAGGCTTTGAAAGCATCTTGGAAGGCTTGTTTGGGCCGGGACTAGTCAAAGATATCACCCTTTTCCAAGGTAAACACACACACACACACACACACACACACATATGAATTCACAAATACAGATTTATACAAACAGAGAACATTAGCTGCCATGCAACAAACAAATTAATAAACAAATCTGTAAAAATAATATTGAGTTTTCTGCTAACAGTGTTGTTTACAAGGACTGAACTGATACAATTATCCGTTATTCTGCACGTGTACTTTAATGTAAAGCTCTAAAACATGCTTAGTGTTTGCTCAGTGTGAAAGACAATATGGGCGTTTTAATGAATATACCAGAATGACAATAAACAGCATCTCCCTGTCTGTCTGCTGATCTGTTTCACATCTTTATTATTTCCATGCCAACAAACTGAAAATTCTGCCAAAACTGCTTAGAATATATAACAACATGATTAATTCATGCAACAGATATGTTTAATTTATGCCCATCTGAGGCAGGGAAAAACCCGGCAGATGTCAAAAAACGATGCAAAATGTGAAAAAATGAGAAAAGGCTGTTTGTCAAAGCAGGATTTATGGTCAGATCATGACCTGCAGAAACTGGTCTCCAGTATAACCAGTCTATCTGGTCTGGCATTGTCTTTTTTGACAAAGGTGGCAGCCAGCGCCAGCTAACGTTACACCACAGATGTTTCTTAAATTTCGGACTAAAATGTGGAGTTTGGTGTCATTTTTCCTGTTTGACAGTGAAATAAGAGGCAGCTCTTTGAATCAGTGAAAGAGGGTCAGACTGATCCGATGATGAGAAATATTTTTGCTAATTAAAACAAAAATTAAAATAAGTTTAAAGTCATGTTAGCGCCCACGCAGTGTTGGAGGAAGTATTTAGTTCCTTTACTTAAGTAAAAGTACTAAACACCACACTGTGGAAATACTCTATTACAAGTAAAAGTTCTGCTTAAAAACTGTAAATATAATCAGGAAAATGAACTTAAAGTATGAAAAGTAAAATGCAGAAGAACATTTTAAAAAAGCTAAACAATTGTTTGAAAAAAGAAAGAAAATAATGTTTTAACAGCAATATAAAAAAGATATTAGTCATATAAATATGATATATTATATGTAATAAAAAGCCCTCTGCACCAGTTATTTTTTTTATATTTTTCACTTGAAAGAAGATGATTTTAAAGATGTTTTTATAAATTATGATTTAATTTTGTCTCATTTAATCTCATTAAAAGGTAATGAAGTGTAATGAAAGGCTTAATGACTTTTCAAACAGCTAAGGTTTTTTATAATGAAGATTTATTTTTTTCTCTCTGGCACAAAAAGGGGAATAAATGACAGAATTTCACAATCTCTGCATGCACTTATGTACAAAAAAACCTAGATTTTAGGATCCATGTGTGTTTTATATTTCTGTTTTCTCTTCTTTATCATTTTTGCAAGTGATTTTGCAAAGCGCAGTATATAACGAGAAGTATAGCTGTACGTTTTTTAGACAGCATGAAGTCCTGTATTAACAAAATATAAACTCATATACCATAAAATATGCAAAACGAGCGAAGACGGATCTCACCTAAACCTCCAGACCTCTCTTTCTCTCTCGATCTTTCTCTGAGAAACCAGGTCAACATGGTGTCCTGGAGTCATGTGACCCCTCCCCCACCAACTTAAGGCATTTTTTGAATATTTCTGGCTCGTCTACGTCATTTTCACTCATGCATTAAACTTACACACACACACTCTGTCTCTCTTAAATAAGCAGGCACTTTGCTTATTTACGGCGCTGCAGACGGAGAAACCTGTGCATGTGGAGTTTAAACTCTCACACTAACATCACCAGATTTCATTAATGTGATATTTAAAAGGTACATTTTTGTGATATTGGATGAAAACTAAGATGTTTGTCGAATTGTTCTTCCTCACTGAACCCCTGTGAAACCTCTTCCACTTCAGTGATTTCCTACATTTCCCAGAATTCCCTGTGGCGCTACTCTGTTTATAGAGGGGGTGCACGCGTGTATCTCTCTGCATATATCGTCATATATCGGCAGCACGTTTTTATGGCAACGATAACCAAAACTAAACAAATGTGTTTTATTTACAATCGATAAAATGAGAAAAAACAAAAATGAGGGCAACTTCTGAGTCTTGCAAAAAAGTATACATAAAAAAAAATCATTCTGAGACTCAATTTCATGAGAATGAAGTTAAACTGTTTAAAGAAAAAAAAAATTGTTTGGTAAACAATGTAACCTGACTCTCCATTTTTAATTTGTGACTTTTTTTGAAATCAGGTAATGTTACTATTTTTTTTCCTCATCAATTTACAACTTTTGTTCTTATAATGTTATGATTTTTCTCCATGAAATAGTTTAGCTTTTTCATTACGACTTTATTCTTTTAATATTACAACTTTTTTCTCATAATAATGAATCTATTCTTGTTAAGTTACGACTTTAGTCTTGCAATATTACAACTTTTTTCTGAAAAAATATAACTTTATTCCCATAATATTAGGATTTTTTTTTTCTCACAATTATAACTATTCTCTTAATATTATGACTTTATTTCTGTAATATTCTGACTTTTTTCTTGTAAAATCACAACCTTATTTTTTATAAAATAAGGATTTTTTTTCTTGAAATAGTATGACATCATTCCCATTAAATTAGGACTTCATTCTTGTAATTTTATGGGGTTTTTTTCTTTCAAAAATGTGACTTAATACTGTTAAAATCCTACCTCCCATGCCCTAAACATTTTTTGATTCATTAATTCAATGCCTTTTAAGACTTTTTAAAGATCTGTGGGAACTGTTGAGAAAGTTTATAGGAGGGATTTTATAATAGTTTAATAAAACCCTCGTTTTTTTCCCCAGTTTTAGTTTTGGTCAGTTTTCGTAACACAGTGCTTTTGCTACACGTCTTGAGAAATCATTTTTCTGCAGCAGGACTCTATAAATTGTTTGTCAGCCAGGTTTTGTTAAATCTCAAATAAAGAAACTTTCATCTTCTTTTATATTTTGTTTAAAAAACAAGGTCACCTCCTTAATTAGGAACATGTAAACACACTGACTGTCGTGCAGGAACTTATAGATTCACGTGCACGAAGTCAATGTCGTCTTCGAGCTCACAAAGTCCCTCACGCACAGCACAACAGAAAGTTGACTACTGTGAAGGTAGGAGGTCATGTTAGCAGTGGGAGTTGAGCTAATTGGCGCCTTCACAGGGATATTGTAAGTGGCACAACCGCAGGGTTCAAGCACAGTTCACCTTTGACCTTTTCATTGCAGCGATAGAGCGAAGACGAGAGAGTGTAATGGACTGTCCTTTTATCTGTTGCACGTCTCGCAGGCGTGTGAGAGGAATGTGGACTGTGATTGGAAAAAGCCACAGATGTGACCCGAGTATTAGGAACATGGCGTGCGTGAACTCTCCCTTGTGCACACACGTAAAGGGTGTTTCACAAATGAGACTCTGTGTGTGTGTGTGTGTGTGTGTGTGTGTGTGTGTGTGTGTGTGTGTGTGTGTGTGTGTGTGTGTGTGTGAGGGCCAGCCGACCTTGTGTGGCTCCTCTCGTCAGCTGTAATTACTGTTTCATAAAAGGACTTATTGGTGTTTGTGGGAGTTTTCGTTCCTTGAAAAAGCAACTTGACAGCAGCTTTAAAGCAGCACTTTAAAGGGACAGTTCACCCCAAAATCAAAAACATGTAATTTTCCTTTTTATCAGTAGAGCCCGACCGATATGAGCCTCTTACAGACATATCGAAGCATATCGGCATCAGCGTATATTTTTTTCCGATATGCGCTTTTTTACAGACCATCTAATGCAGAAAACGATGCTTGTGTGGTTTAGATATCGTCAGCAATCGACTGATACTGAACAGTACTGATGTTTATTTAGCTATTTATTTTATTATATTTATTCTTTATTTAAATAGTCAGCAAAGACCACACAGTACTGATGTGTATTTTAAGTTTTGCATTCTGTATTTGAATGTTCAACAAGGACTGATGCTGAACACATACAGTACTGATGTTTATTTTATTTATTTTTATTTTTAATTTTTGTTTGTGTATCATTTTAAATAAGTAAATTGTTAAATAAATAATTGTTTGTTTAAGGAAGCAGCCTTCTGAGTACTTTTTACTCATATCGGTGCAGAATCAGAGTGCAATCCACATAGAAATCATCTATATCTAATTCACTATATCAATCGCCATATCGGTAACTGGTGAATTTCTCCACTATAAAATCGGTATCGGTCTCAAAAAGCGCATATTGGTCGGGCTCTGTGTATCAGTTTAAATTTTTTTGGTGTGATTTGCTGAGTTTATATCAAAAATCAGCCGTACAGATGTCTGCCGTCTCTCCAATAAAATGGAACTGGATGTCTCTCGACTCGTGTTGCTCAAAGCGCCAAAAAAAAAAAAAAACTTCATATGAGACTATAAATGATGATAATTACTTTATTTATATAGCACTTTTTTAAAAACAGAGTTTACAAAAACTGTCCCTTTTTGCTGTTTATTCTGCTGCAGCGTTGGAGCGTGCTCCAGCATGTTTCGCTGTGTTTAGTGCACGCATTATAGCCATTAGTTTCTTCGTGCTTCTATGGAGTGAAAATCGGTTTTCAGACTCCTAAAACTTTCTTGATATGTGTAATCCACTGTAAACATTTTTGCTTTGTTACATTATTGTTGCATTTTAATGCAATTAAGGAATTGAGATTAATATGATAATTGTCTAGTACATTTCTGTGGAAGCTCACTGCAAAGCAAAAAAGAAAAGTGGAAATGTTTTCTCGTGATTGTCTTGTAATTCCCATAATAATGGAATATTTATCTCAGAGTTGCACTTCCGTACATTAATCCCCAATGATAATATTAGTGTTTAAATGATTGAAGACTTGATCACAGTCACGGATGACGATTTTTATATAGTGCATAAAGGAATAAAAACTGTTCATATAATCCGTTAATGTTTTTGATAGGGGTCGACTAAAATTGTTGGGCTGATAACAGTTTATCAATGAGACCGATAACCGATATTTGGAATTGATATGCATTTACAATAAAAATAAAAATCTTGTTCTCAATATTTAGATTTTGGAATAAACCGAACTCCAACACAAAACTTTGTTTAAATGCCTTTAGCGAATGTTTAATCAAATCTGAGTTTCCAGCAGATTTTTTTTATATAAATTTAAATAAAAATGAATAAATTAAAATAGCTCCCCACTGTTATACAAAGTAAAAGTTACTTTCCTTGCACTTTTTAATCAATTAATTTTATCGGCGATGATTAAAATAAAACAGCGAAAAAATCTGCCAATTGCCAAATATCGGCTCCAATAATTGGCCAACAATAGATTATCTGTCAACCCCTATTTTTTAAAAATCTAGTTTGCAAAACAGTTAGCTGCGATTTAAAGTAAATCTGCACATCTCTGCAAATGACAAAACGTGCAACATTGTGAAATGAAATGCAGCACAATAATCTTTTTTTTATCTGGTTTTAAAAACAGTTTGAGGCCTAAAATCGTGATTGAAAACAAAACTAGATTGATCCCGCCGCCGCAGGTTCAGATCTGACGTACTGTATGTGTCGGGAGTATTTTGTGACCATATTGATTTTGTTGTGGTGTTGTTGCTCTCCGTGGAGCTGACTCTGCCTCCTTCCTCCTCCTGCCGTCTGTAACACTCCTCCTCTCCTCAGGACCGTACATCTCTGTCACTCTGTGCTTTCAGACTCGACTGAGGGTTTTTAAAGGCAGCGTAGCGCCATGGCAACGGCTCAGCTGTAACGAAGTCGACGGGCGTCTCCTCTCTCTGTCTGTTAGTCCTGAAGGTGCTATATTGGTAAAATGCATTCACATTCTGAAGGATGACGGCTCGCACACGAACATAAACGGAGCTGAAACACTTCTCAGTGAAGCTGAACTGACAGTTGGCATCATCTGAATCAATCACGAGCCCACGAGCGCAGGATTAATATTGATAGAAGCAACCATTGATGAGTAAGAACTGCTGAGACTGTGATTATATGTGTATATATATACACAGTACAACATTTATAATGATTATTTTTATTATCAATTAATCTGCAAACAACTGTTTGGTCTATAAAATGAACAGAGAATAGTGACAAATACTCTTCAGGGGCTTTATTGGCGTCATGAAAAGTCTTGTTTTGTCCAACCAGCAGTCAAAAACTCTGAAAAAAAAGAAAAGAAAGAAAACTGAGAAAAACTAAATGGACTTCAACCATGATCTTTTCTCTCACTTTTTATTTATTTATTTATTTGTTTTTTACTTTTTCTCCTTGTTCTTTTCTTCCTCCTTTTTCTTCTTATTCTTATTTATTAATGTGTTTTTAATTTAATAAAATACATTTTTAAATGTATCTATCCTTGTGTACTTTTACTTGATTACCTGCTAGCTACTCTTGTGGCTTGTACTTTTATTTATTACCTTTTAGCACTTGATTTTGTTGTTATTTATTATCATCACAGTTGAAGTTAAGTTTTTAAAGCTCTCCTTTTTTGTAAATCCTCTGGCTGCAAAAAAAATTTAAAAAAGAAAACTGAAAAAATCTGAGATGTTCAAGAAGCTACAACCAGAGAATATTGAAAGAATATTTACATTTTTAACCTTTTATGTGGGGGTGGATATTTTTTTGGATAGTTTTTCAGGGCCAATACAGATTATTAGTACTTAATGAGACTGATAACCGATATTCGGAACTGATATGCCTTTACAATAAAAATTAAGAAATTTTTGTCTAAATTTAAATTAAAACAACAAACTGGGACACGTAACTTTAAAAAAAAAAAAAAAGGCAAATGTTTAATCAAACCATAATATTTACAGCAAGTTCTGTTCAAATTTATTTTATTCATTTATTTATTACACATTTCAGAGTCTGTTGCAGATAAACTTCTGCTGAAAAAAATTAATAGAATAAGATGTATTTTTTCCCATTGTTTTTGTAATTTTTAGGATTTTTTTAAACTGTTTTTTCAGCATTTAATGTACTATGTAGTATAGACTGTAAATTTAGAAATACTTTCACAGCTCGAGGCTTTGGCGGATTGTCTCGCTGACAGAGACGCAGAGACGCTGTGATGAGAGAGAGGAAGATGTTTTTAGTTTGATGATGTGCAGCAGCTCAACTACCAGGAGACAGCGTTGAATTTCTTCATCCCACTGAATGTTTCACAGAGTGAAGGCTCCAAAAGGGGTAATTAGTTCTTTGCAAATAGGGCTTTAGGGCATGAATACAAACAGATACGGTCATATTCATATACACACTCACGGAGGCATTCGTGCAGCGTTTGTGGTCTTTAGGCAACGCTGTAGTCGATATCGAATTGAGCTCATCTGTCAATCACCGGTTTGGTTCGTTTTTTACTCTGCATACTTGACATATGAAGTTATTCATCACTGTAATTAATAATTGGCTGTAATTAAAAGTGAATCATTGTTGTTGTGTTGAGTGTTGAGTGAAAACAGATTGTGTGTCGGGATTTCTCCGTTGATTCATCGACACCTCGTTTACAGCTGTTTTTTGAGATTTGACCTGTAACTGGATATTTAAAGGGGATTAAACTGACAAATTCTGATGTGTCGTTTCTTCGGCCGAGGAGCTTTCACTAAATTATTCATGAACTCCAGCTGCTGTCTCAAAGCCAGAAACCAGAGAAGTCAAGCTCACACTCAGAAGTCATCAAACAACAAAGTATGGAGCTGCTGCATAGACGATAAATGGGAGATTTTGATTTTTGATTTAGTTTTTTTAACCCTTTGAAACCTGGAGAGAAATCAGGTTTTTTGTTAGTGTTCACATGCATTTAAAACTTTGAAAACTGAGCTAAATTGAAATTGGTTTTATTTAATAAGATGGGCAAAAAGGCAATGAGCCAGATTGATAAGATATGTTTCACAGATTGTAAAAAAAATGAGTGGATTTGGAAAGTAATTTTTGATAAAAGCTGGAGAAAAATGTCTGCGGCAAAAAGGGAAAAAAGGTAGTGGAAAAACTATATTTATTATGTCCATAATAAAGTATTTAAAATTATGTTGAGGAGTTACTTTAAGTTTTTTATGGACTTTTTCCAAGTCTTTTCCCTTTTTAGCTAAGTTTTTTTTCTTTCAGGTAATCCTCTTGTACTTCAGTAGGAGTAATTCCTTGTTTGTAATTTCTTGCAATTTTTTTAGTCATTTTTTTTTTTAATCATCATTGCTTTCTTCACATGTTTTTTATATATTTTTTAAGAAATCAAGTCATTTTGCTCAGATGTCAAAGAATTAAACAAAAGCCATTTTTTATGCCTCCTCACCAGCAATAGCCGAGGACGGAGGTATTATGTTTTGTGGTCGTCCGTAGGGCACTTTATTGTTAATGCGATATCTCATGGACGTGTCCTGGGAGTTTCCTCGAATTTAACCCAAACATTCACTTGGGCGCAGCGATAAGCTGCAGTGATGTTCTGCTTTCATGCAGAAAATCAGGACATTGTCTTTGCAACCATAAACAAGGAAGTGAATCTGGTGACATTATGCGGGGGACTGCTATGATCTGTGAAATTCACAGAAATTTGCCAAAAAATTTCCCCGATAGGAACCGTGCAGAATTCACAGGGATTTGCTGAATTTGCGTGAATTGTTCCTTTTCGACATCGCAAAATCCTGGAGGAGCTGTGAAGGAATGAGTGTACTGACATCACAAATTTCCATTTGAGTACTTTCAGATTTGGGGAAAAGTTGATCAGATTCACTCATACTCTTTTTTAGTGTTTTAGAACATAGAAACAACGTGTATGAATTTTGAAAAATGGGCGTAATTCCCCTTTAAACTGAACTAATTCAAGAGTCAAAGACACAGTGACAAAAAAATAAAGTATTAAGATAAACTGAAAAAACAAAACACAAAAAGAAGTTTTTTTTTTGTTTTTTTTTTTGTCGTTTTGTTCTTTCTTTTAGTTTCGTTGCACCAGATCTCCTTCAGAGCTTCTGTAGATGAACAGTGAGGATCTTAGTCTGGACTTTGAAGGTGTGTGGGGCAGATTTTTGTTTGTTTTCTTTGTTTAGGCTTAAAAACTCCATGGACTGACTGTGTTTGCTGAGTTGGGAGATGCTGAGGCATTATGGGAGTTGGAGTTGATTTAACCTGTTGCTTTCTGTCTCCCAGACTGCGAGCCCGAGGAAGTGTCAGACTGGTCCTTCGATGAAAACTGTCTCTTCTGCTGCTTAAGACGCGAGAGAGTCAAGGTAGGAGACGTCACATTTTTGTCTCCTTGTTTTATTTTGCATACTTTAATGATGGTAGCAAAACAAAAACTAGAAACATTATGTAAATCTCTGTATTATAAAACAGTTTAAAATGTGCTGGTAGGCAGATTTTTTAGGAATTTCGATATACCCAGGTGAGTAATTTCCCTCTGCTTCGAGTCTTTATGGTAAAGCTATTTGACTTCCAGCTGTAGTGTTTTATTTTCTCATTGTGCTGTCAAAGTAAATAAGCATATTTTTCCAAAAGTCTCACTATTTAAGGGAAATTTCGGTTTTACAGAAACTAAACAACAAAAGTTTTTTTTTTAATTAACTATAATAATGATAA